>NW_026294783.1:0-270000 GCF_026119805.1 Tympanuchus pallidicinctus | reverse complement strand
GGGCCCTCGCTCTGACCCTGCGCAGCTCCGACAGCGCAGCAGCTACCTGGGTTGGGGGCTGCATTTCTGCATGAAGGGCACTGCAAGACTGTGACCTGTCACGCTTATTGCAAAGCACCCGTGTGAAGGGGAGAGCAAACAGCTCCCCCTGCAAACAGCTCCCACTGCAGCGTCCCGAGCAGCTTTCTGTTCTTAGCCCTCCCTGACTCTGCCTTATACACGCATATATCGCTGCAGCCGCCCCATAACAATCAGCTGAAAACAAAGGGCGACCGCTCAGTCCCCCCGACCTGGGGCCGGGAGATATTTCCTACAGCTGTTTCCCCAAACATCTGCAGAGCATCCCTGCCACGCTGCAGGGGGAGCACACAGCCACACCAGCCCTCCCAGTGACCCTGCCCTCGTCCCCAGGCTCTGCAACGGGTTGGAACGGTCGCAGGGTGGTAACGGGCACAGGCCACCAACCCTCCCTCAGACCGTCTCCAGGTGCACCTCAAAGTCAGTTCTGGCCACAGAGCCGTGTGAGCATTGCCTGTGGCACCAGGTTAAGGAGGTGAGGAGAGCGTAACGCACTTGAGATGGGGCTCCGCCAGCCCTGGGGCCTCAGAGCCAGCAGAAACCCAGGCACACCTCACCCCCAGCAAACCTCGGCCTTACAGATGGTCTCTGCTAGTTCACATTCTCTCTGCTGCATTGGATCTCAACAGCCCCCCGCACCCATCTGCCCAATTCCCATGGACCAATCCCACGGCCTGTGTTGAGACCACGGGGCAGGAGGATCTGTACAGCACTGAGAGGAGCCGTGGCCACAGCCCACACTCACAGCCCACCAGTGCAAAGCCAGGCAGTGTGACGAGGACGAGGGGACGAGGGCAGGTGAGGCACAGCGCCGGCCAGCAGCTCTCTGCAGCAGGACGGTGGCCAGTGGCAGCAACATTGGGAAGTCAGCACTGCTTCTTGGCATGGCTTCTGACCAGAGAGGCTGTGATGCCCCGTCCATCCCTGGAGGTGTTCAAGGCCAGGTTGGATGGGGCCCTGGGCAGCCTGGGCTGCTGTGAAACGTGGAGGTTGGTGGCCCTGCCTGTGGTGGGGGGTTGGAGCTTTGTGATCCTTGCCATCCCTTCCAACCCAGGCCATGCTATGATTCTGTGATGACTTCTGCTGGTCGGGTGATCACTGATTAAATCTGCCAAGCCCAGGGCAGCACAGCAGCCAGAGAGAGGTGAGCAGGGGCTGTGCTCACTTTGTGCCCTGTGCCCAAAGCAGGCAGTGGCGGCGTCGCTCAGGAAACAGGAGAGGAAGCTCTCAGAAGCCAAAGATCCCAGGTGTCCAGGAGGCCTAGCAGCTCCTCGGAGGACTCTGAGAGAGGCCAGGTTGTCCGTGCTGCTTCCTGCTTTCCATTGGGCTGCCACACGGCCTCTCTTTGCTCACACCATGAGAGCGGCTCAGGAACCCGTGTCTCACCAGGTCTTTTCTTTCTCTCTTGCCAGACAAACGCGGTGCTCCACGGCAGCAGGACTGTTGCCCAGAGACAGAAGATGAGTGGAGCCCTTCAGAACAACAAGCCAAGCAACACGGCAATGACCCCGACTGCAGGCAGGCGCACAGAGATGCGCGGGGATGGGAGCAACTTCATAGCTGGCGTCTTCATCCAGGCGAAGAACAAGAAGCTGAGCATCTACGAAGCCATGATCAGGGGGCTCCTGACGCCGGGCACAGCCCTGGTGCTGCTGGAGGCACAGGCTGCGTCGGGGTTCCTCACCGACCCCGTGAGCAACGCAAAGCTGTCAGTGAAAGAGGCGCTGAGCGCGGGACTCATTGGCAGGGATTTCTATGAGAAGCTGCTGTCAGCAGAGGGAGCCGTGACCGGGTACACGGAGCCGTACACGGGACACAAGATCTCCCTCTTCCAGGCCATGCAGAAGGAGTTCATCGTGAAGGAACACGCCATCCGCCTGCTGGAGGCCCAGATCGCCACCGGCGGCATCATCGACCCCTCCAACGGCGACCGCCTGCCCGTGGAGGCGGCCCACCAGCGCGGCTACTTTGACCACGAGATGTGCCAGTTCCTCCTGAACCCGAAGAACCAAACCAGAAGTTGTTTCGACCCCAACACGCACGAGAACCTCACTTACACGCAGCTCCTGCGCCGCTGCGTGCCCGACCCCGACACGGGGCTGCTCATGCTGCACGTGATGGACAAAGGATCCGTGCTCTTCCAGCTCAACAAGGACGCCCGCAAAGCCCTGCAGGCTGCCCGCACCACCGTCAGCGTGGGGCTCTTCCAGGGCTCTTCCAGCGTCACCGTCTGGGAGCTCCTCTTCTCTCGCTACGTCTCTGATCACCAGAGAGAGGAGCTGCTGAGGAAATACAAAGCAGGGACGGTGACCGTCCCGGAGATGATCATCATTCTCACCGCCATCATCACTGGGGTGGAAACGGGAAACGGAGACCTGGGCTCATCCGCAGCAACAGCCGACGGTGAGATAGGAGAGTCACAGCCGGCGCAGGACGCGCGCTCCCAGGAGCAGCAGTTGAGAAAGTCTTTAAAGTCTGCCACCATCCATGTCGCCGCCGGTGAGCTCCAGGGACAAAACGTCTCCTTGTTGGATCTGCTCTTTTCCACATACATCCCTCAGGAGAAGCGGCAGGAGCTGCTGGAGCTGTACAGGGCAGGGATACTGAGCACGGAACAGGTGGCTGCTGCTGTCAGCACCGTCATCAACGGAACAGAAGCTGCGAATATCAGACCCACGGCGAGTGCTGGGAATCCACAAAAAGCAGCGTCAAGGGCAGAGGAAAATGGGGATGGCTGCTCAGCACCAGACAACGCCTTGAAGTCTACCACCATTGACGTCCCAGCCGGTCAGTTCTCTGTGTGGGACCTGCTGTCCTCCGACTGCATCCCTGAGGACAAAAGGCAGGAGCTCCTGGAGCTGTACCGTGGAAGGGTGCTAACCCTGGAGCAGGTGATAACTGTGGTCACCACTCTCATTAAGAAGAAAGAATCTACAGGCCGGAAATTCCAAATTGCAGTGAAGCACTCCAGCAAGGACGCCGTGCCAGCAGCCAGAGAGAAGGGCGATGAGTCCTCCAAAGAGGAGCCGTGGGAAACGGCCTTGAAAACCACCGTTGTCGACATGGAGGTCGGAGAGTTTCGTGGCCACAAGGTCTCTGTGTGGGACCTGCTCCACTCCAAGTACATCCCTGCGGAGAACAGGAAGGAGCTGCTCGAGCTGTACCAGGCTGGAGAGTTAACCCTCGAGCAGGTGAAAACCGTTGTCAGCACCATTGTGGCCAAGGCAGAAGCAGCAGAGGCGGAGCAGTCAGCACACGTGAGCGGCCCGAGGGCAGAGATGGACGCCACCGAAGCAGAGCACAGCCTTCACCTGCAGGACAGCACCTGGGAGGAAGCCTTGAAGTCCACCACAGTTGAGATGGCAGTGGATGAGCTCCAGGGAAGACGAGTCTCCTTGTGGGACCTGCTGTCCTCTGACTGCCTTCCTGAGGACAAAAGGCAGGAGCTCCTGGAGCTGTACCGTGATGGGACTCTCACCACTGAGCAACTCGTCAGAGCTATCAGCAGCACCGTGACGCACAGCAAAGAAAGACATCTCGCAGCCCTTCCCCAGCAGACAGTGGATCTCCTCCAGTCGGAAGGCTCTTACATTACCTTTGGGCAGTTCCAGGAGCAGAGGGTGTCGGTGTGGGAGCTCCTCTCCACCAAGCAGGTCTCCGAGTACAAACGAGAAGCGTGCCTCGACATTTACGGCACGGGAGGGCTGACTGTGAACAAGATCACCATCACCACCACCGTTGTCACAGGCACACAGGGAAAGAAGAGGCAGCACCAGGGCCTCTAGCACCACCCGCCCCAGAGGAGGAGCGAGCTCTGCCTCATGGGGAAAACACCACCTGGGGGCTGGTGAGCGCTGGCTCTCCACCCGGCACAATTATGGGGCAGGAAGCAGTGGTGTCGAAGCGGTGGAATGATGCTGCTGCCTGGTTAAATTCCTTCCTGTCACAACTGCTGCTTCCCTGAGATTTTTTTTCCCAGTGAAGCATTGCTGGGGGATTCTGGGGAGGGCGTGGGGAGGCTTGTGCCTGTGGAGCCGCACAGGCACTGACAAAAGACAGGGAAATGTGTGCCTGGCACCCACAGCAGATGGGTCAGAGATCACCACCAGTGGGAGCGGGCAGAGACCCCGAAGCAGGAGCTGTGGGCAGCACAACTATGAGCTAGGGAAGAGTGCAGAGGGACAGACCACCTCTGCCCAGGATAGCTGAGGTCTGGCTGAGGAGAGAGCGGTTTAGGTAGCACACGTGGCTCTTGTCCTGTCACAACACACCTTGCTAAAGATCCTATCCCCTTCTTTCTTAGAATCGTAGAACCATTAACATTGGAAAATACCTCCAAGATCCCCACGTCCAACCCCGACCCATCTCACCAAGCCCACCGACCACCTCCCTCAGTGCCACATCTCCAAGGGATGGTAGCTCCTCCACTTCCCTGGGCAGCCTGTGCTGGTGCATCACCACTCTTTCAGAGAAGAAATGTTCCTTAACACCCAACCTGAACCTCACCTGAAGCAACGTGAGGCCGTCGCCTCTCATCCTATCGCTGTTCACTGAGAGCAAAGGCCAATCCCCACCTGACTCAGACCTCCTCTCATGGAGGTGTAGAGAACGGGGAGGTCTCCCCTGAGCCTGAGGGTGCCGCCGGGCAGGGCTACAAGTGCCAGGGCATCGGGGAGGGGAAGCACACATGTGGGAGCACCCCACACTGCCCAGCGCTGCAACCAGCAGCCGCGTGTGTGTGTGTGTGTGTGTGCCACACAGACCCCAAAGCATGGGCACCGGCACCGCATGCAGGCTGTGCGCATGCCTTTCACCATCACAGGTGTCTGTGGCTGTGTGTCCACATCTCTGTAGCAGGGCACTGAGTGACACAGAGCTCTCACCATGTCTGTGTGGATGTGACATTGAGTGTCACCCTGCTGCTGCCCCCGATGGCACAGCGGGTTCGGCTGGGCCTCAGTGGGGCCAATCCTTCCTCTGGGCCTCGGTGGGGCCAGTCCCTCCTCTGGGCCTCAGTGGGGCCAATCCTTCAGCTGGGGCTCAGTGGGGCCAATCCTTCAGCTGGGCCTCAGTGGGGCCAATCCTTCAGCTGGGCCTCAGTGGGGCCAATCCTTCAGCTGGGCCTCAGTGGGGCCAATCCCTCCTCTGGGCCTCAGTGGGGCCAATTCTTTCAACTGGGTCTTATTGGGGCCAATCCTCAGCTGGGCCGCAGCCAGGCCACAGCCAGGCCCTCAGTGGGGGCCTCAATGAGGCCTCAGCAGGGTAAGCCCTCAGCAGGGGCCTCACCCAGCCCCTCATCCAGCCCCTCACCCAGCCCCCCAACTGGGTCAGGGTGAGGTCAGCCCCTCAGTCAGCCCCTCAGTCAGCCCCTCAGCAGGACCAGGCCCTCCACCAGACACTCATCCTAGGCCTCTGCCAGCCCCACAGCAGGGACCCAGCCGGCACTCAGCCCCACACAGCCGGGCCTCAGCTGGCTGGGCTGGAGCCAGACCCTCAGACCTGCAGCTGCCCAATGCCCCGTGCTGGGCCAGAGCTGCTCTCCGTGTCCTCCCATCTCGGGCTGTGTCAGCCCCTCTGCAAAGCCAGGCTGTTCTGGGCATGGCTGCCATCAGCCTCACCCCAGGGCGTGCTGCTCCAGCAGACACAGGCTGGGCCCGCAGCGCTCAGCAGCCGAACCCATGCAGGCCCCAGGATGGGCTGCCCTCATCCCAAAGGATGCCCCATTCCCACAGATGATGGTCCCTGCAGCGTGGGTCCCTGCAGCCTCCAGTGTCCCAGCCCTGACTGGGGCACCCAGGCTTTGGCCCATGGGGTCTCACTGCCACCCGGTGGGTCCCCATGGTTCCCTGCTCAGGGCATCCCTGGTGAAGCCTGCACCGACACCAGGAACTGCAGGAGCTGCCAGCAA
This sequence comes from Tympanuchus pallidicinctus, assembly GCF_026119805.1. Classification (NCBI taxonomy): domain Eukaryota; kingdom Metazoa; phylum Chordata; class Aves; order Galliformes; family Phasianidae; genus Tympanuchus; species Tympanuchus pallidicinctus. Next base: position 264,014 of record NW_026294783.1, on the reverse strand, counting down.
GTCCAGCTGGCAGGTTCAGCCATCCGGCAGGCACAGTGCCTATGACACGGCTGGCACCTGCAGGGAGCACAGAGAGGCAAAGCGGAACGCACTGAATGTCCCAGTTGAGGGATTGGCCCCACCGAGGCCCAGCAGAGGCCACTGAGGCCTAAAGGAGGGATTGGCCCCACTGAGGCCCAGAGGAGGAATTGGCCCCACTGAGGCCTAGAGGAGGAATTGGCCCCACTGAGGCCCAGAGGAGGAATTGGCCCCACTGAGGCCTAGAGGAGGAATTGGCCCCACTGAGGCCCAGAGGAGGAATTGGCCCCACTGAGGCCCAGCTGAGAGATTGGCCCCACTGAGGCCCAGCTGAGAGATTGGCCCCACTGAGGCCCAGAGGAGGGATTGGCCCCACTGAGGCCCAGAGGAGGGATTGGCCCCACTGAGGCCCAGCTGAAGGATTGGCCCCACTGAGGCCCAGAGGAGGGATTGGCCCCACTGAGGCCCAGAGGAGGGATTGGCCCCACTGAGGCCCAGCTGAAGGATTGGCCCCACTGAGGCCCAGAGGAGGGATTGGCCCCACTGAGGCCCAGCTGAAGGATTGGCCCCACCGAGGCCCAACCGAACCCACTGTGCCATCGGGGGCAGAAGCAGGGTGACACTCAATGTCACATCCACACAGACATGGTGAAAGCTCTGTGTCACTCAGTGCCCTGTTCCAGAGCTCTGCAGCCGTGTGAAGGTGCTGGGAGAGGCCCACAGGCAATCCCCGGGGCTGACTGGCTGAACGGCTCCATCCCACACACCTTCATGCGCCACGTGGGGACGGCAGTGCAAGCCCTGTGTGCCACACGCAGCCTGCAGCCCGGGGACACGGCCCATGGGCACCCATCCCTGCTGGGGAGGCACAGAGAGGTGCTGGCAGATACCTAAGAGTTACAGCACCTCAGTCTGAGCACCAGGAGAGCCCCTGCACAAGCGGGAGCTCGCTAACAAACAGACCAACAAATAGAGATGTGCAGCAGCATGGGTGCTTCAAGTTGAGCCACGCCGCTCCAGAGGGAACAGAGCTGCTGTGAATTATCAGGAAGGGAGCAGAGAACAGAACAGCACCTCCTGAGGGGTTCATTGTCACATCTTATTGTCCCATGTCATGAGAGATCAGACAAGGACAAGAATGACGAAGCACGGGGAAGGACGGAGCGCGCTCCACATGCTGGAAGAGGCAACCAGGAGGTGGAGGACACAGTCTGGAAGAGGCAACCAAGAGAGGGAGGATGCAGTGGCGTTGGGGTCGCGTGTTCAACACAAAGACCAGGGGTATGGCAGAAGCCATTGGGTTGACGGAAGTATTTTCTGGGCAGTGGAGCTGAGGGCTCCCTGCAGCAGGATGAAGGCCAGAAGTTTGTATTGGTTCAGAAAGCTGTCGGACCAAGCCACGGAGGAAAAGCCACCGAGGATTCCTGCAGAGCTACAAGGCAGAGCTATGTGCCAGGAGCCACAACTTGAGCTGGAGAGCAGATAGCGACCTGCCGCATTCTGCTGCTGTGCTCTCATGCAGCTCACTGCACACACAGTGCCCTTGGCTGGCACTGGATGGACCTCACAGATCCCCCTGCTAACGGCACCAGTCTGTGCCACGGGTTCTGGCAGGGCCGTGGGACCGGTACGGTGCTGGCTGTGTGAGGATGGTGGCAGGAGCTCTGAAAGGAGCCGGTGCCATTCCCTGCCCCAGCCCATTCAGCGAGCCAGGAGGCTCCAGATGGCTTCTCTGGGCTCCCATAGGAAGTGCTGGATTTCCAAAAAAGAAGCTGAATGAAAACAGGACGTTGTGTAAGGAGAGATCTGCATACATTTGCATAGTTATGAGCTAGTTGCATAACGGAATGCATCTGAATAGCATCTGAAGGCTCTTTGGAGGCACAGGGGCAGTAGGTGAAGGAAAGGGTCGGGTGGAAGGGAGCTGCTGCCCAGTCCCTTCGGGAGCATCACACCACAGTGGAGCACTGTAGAGGTTCTCTGTTTGATGGGAGAAGATTGGGTTGGGGAGCTGAAGCCCCCAGCACACCATTGCTGTGCCCCTGGGTCAGGCCAAGCCACAGCCACCAGCAGGAAGCAGCAGCACGCCCACAGCACGGGCAGCTTTCCCCGCTGCGATGGCATTCCCTGCCGTGGGGGCCGTAGACCCCCTGAGCGTGCCCCCAGGCGCAGGATGTAGAGCCCACCCACCCCACTGCCTCCACCAGAACGCACCAACCCCCCCCTGACAGCCAACACGGGCAGCATGCCCGCTCCCTGCCCCCAGCCGTCTGCCAAAGGAGCTGGGCATCCCTTGCCTCTGCTTCAGGAGTCGTTCCAGCCTCCCTCCCCAGCCCCCCCCCCCCCTCCACTTTCAGCCATTCGGTACTGTTGGAAATAATCCGAGTCATTTTGTCAGGATGGTATCTCTGATAAAAGCAGAATTTATTCGTGATTGCAATGGCGGCGTCCCGCAAGCAGGAGCGCCTATGGACACAACATGGCAGCCTTTATACCCTGTTTTCTCCCCCTTGCCTCCCCCCTCCCCTGTTTCCCACTGGCTGGGTACTCCAGGTTCACAATCTTATCACAAGGTTGACATTTGCTATTGACTTGTTCATTTATTTGTTATCTGGTGTCGGTCAGCAGCCATCCTGTTGTTTCCAAGGTGTCTCGGTGCTCTCCTTGTCCTACTGATATGGTGATTTTCTTTGAAGTCATCACAGTTAAACAAAGAGCACTGGGGGATGATGGCAGGCCTTCCCAATGTCAGGCGCTTCCTCGGGCTGCTATGGCTGTTCTCTGGTTTGCTCTCGTGCAGGATATTCTTGCAGTGTGTAATGACAAAATATACATCTATACACCTATATACAGAGTGTGTTCCTGGGAAGGTCCGTCTATAAGATAAGTGATGTAAACTTATCAGAGATCTTCCCCAAGTTAAGTAGAGGGACTCCCAGAAAGAACTGTGATAGCGGAGACCATAAAATAAAAATAATATTATACAATTCTAATGCAGAAACAACACTTGATTCCCACAGTACCGACGTCCTCTGCCCGCAAAGCCCGTCCATCAGTTGGAGCAGATCTCCTGCTGCTCTGCTGTCGCGTGCTGATAAACCACCCCGAGCAACCTTATCGCCTGCTCCACGCGCTGCCACCCCGCGCTGCTCCCATCTCCTCTCTGCATTCCCTCGGCTGCTCTCCTCTGCTCCTCTCCCACGTCAGCGTTGTTCAGCACGTCTGCTCGATGGCTGCGGGTCGTGCTCTGCTCCGTGGCGCTGCCTGTCGTGGACACGCGTCCCAGCAGAGTCAACACACAGCATCCCTAGGGCTGCGTTCTGCATTCATCCCGGGGCTGCTGGTTGCCTTCAGTCCTTCTCCTCTCCAACCGTTTCCCAACCCAGGCTCCTAATGCGTGGCACAAACGTTTCTTTGGCGAGTGCAGGGCATGACTTTGCGTTTTGTACCGTTCCATTTCCTCCCGTGACTCTCAGGTCAATGCCAGCCATCGCTCTGAGAGCCGCTCCAGCCCTCACCTGCTGGCTGAGCTCGCCGACACACACCTGATCTTGTGCCAAAGCCTTTGATGAAGATAGGCACAGGTTTGGCTTTCAGGGTCCCCATTCCCCTTTCAGCACAAAGCAATCTCCTGGCAGCAAGGAGGACCTTGGCTGTGCTTACCCTGCTGCAGCCTTGAGGCTGATCCAGACCAAAGTTATCGTCTGCCTTTGCTGCTTACCAGCTCTGCTGCTGCGTGCAGCTGCTCTGGTTTGGTTTTAACATCACAAAACCGGGGCTCAGCAATAACATTCCAGGGTGTCTCTGCTTTTGTCTCCTCCTCCAGAGGGGAAGGTGGGATCACCTTTAAGCTCAGCCTGTTACTTTCTCCTCATGAAAGAAGCCAGACAGGGAAAAAAGGAGCAGAAGATATCGTTATGATGAAATCCCAGCTTCATTTTCCACATAACTGGTTCTGCTTCTTTTTCTAGTCAGAATAAGTGTTTGAAAGCTGTCGGGACGGGGAGCTCACAGCTCTGATGTGCACTTAACTCCTCCCTGCGGTCACAGGATGGGGCCATGTCCCCCTGGGCTGAGCATCCCAGGTGCAGCCGGTGCCCCCCCTGCTCTCCCCGTGCCCACTGCAGGCTAGGGGTGCTCAGGCTCCGCTGCACCCACCGGCATTCCCCAGGGCCAGAATGTCCACGCAGGGCAGGGGCAGAGCCTCAGCCTCAGGACAGGAGGCTGTGGGGCGGCTGTGAGTGCTGGGGAGCTGCTGGGGGGGGGATCCTGGATGGATGGAAAGGAATCGGCTGAGATTTGCGAAAGGAAACCACGGGCTGAGGGGCAGGAAATTCCCTGGCAGCCGAACAAAGCACGAAAATGGGAACGGTGGGGTCCTGGGGCAGCTCAGCCCTGCAGGCACAGCGTGTGCTGCTGCACTGAATGCGCTGCGCTCCGCTGGGCATCGCTACCCGCAGCCCTGCTCCGCACTGCAGGAAGGAGGCAGCAAACGGAGGGGGCTCTGAGCAGCCCCGGGGCTGGGAATCATAGAGTCACACAATTCAGGTTGGAAAAGACCTCAAAGATCACCGAGTCCAACCCCAGCCCAGCCATCCCACCCCACCTCTGCTAAATCGCGGCCCTGAGCAGCACATCCAATGGCTGTTAAACACAGCCAGGGATGGGGACCCAACCGCCTCCCTGGGCAGCCATTGCAGTGCTGAACAGCCCTTCCTGTAGAGAAGTTCCTCCTGAGATCCAAGCTAAACCTCCCCTGGCACAACTTGAGGCCATTTCCCCTCGTCCCGTCACCAGTGAGAAGAGAGCAGCCCCGCTCTGCTGCAATCCCCTTCCAGGTACTGGAAGAGAGCCATCAGGTCTCCCCTCAGCCTCCTTTTCCCCACACTGAACAGCCCCAGTTCCTTCAGTCTCTCCCCATAGGCCACATTCTCCAAGCCCTTCCCCAGCCTTGCTGCCTTTCTCTGGCCCTGCTGCAGCACCTCCATGTCCCTTCTGTACTGAGGTGCCCAAAACCAAACGCAGCACTCGAGGTGAGGCCTCAGCAGGGCTGAGCACAGGGCGGGACGACTTCCAGTCCTGCTCACCATTCCTGATCCAAGCTGTTGGCCTTCTTGGCCGCCTGTGCACGATGTTGGCTCCCATTCAGCCCACCGTCCATCAGCACACCAGGAAACTGCAACCAAGTCTCTGCTGGGGCTCCGAGCACCCTGAGCTGCTGCGAGGAGGGAAGGAAGGAGTTCGGTCGGACAGAACCCAAGCAAACTTTGTGCTACAAGCAGAGAACAAAAGGCAGCAGCCCTCTGTTTCAGCAGCACCCGCACACCTCGGCGGCTGCCGATGGCTCAGAATGCTCCTCCAGACCCCTGGGGTTTGGCCCCAACCTCCCCTGTGCCCCACAGCGTTGCTTTCACTCCTCTGTGCTGCTGCCCCTCTGCTCTCCCCATGGCCACCTGCACGCCCCGCTCACCCGCAGGGCCTCAGCCGCTCCAATTTTAGCTCACTGCGAGCAGAACAGCGTGTGCTCCATGTGGCTCACAGCCACGCTGCGTGTCCAGCTCTGCCCGTCTGCATGGAGCGCTGCCACTTGTGCTGCTCGGCTTTCCTCTTATGGAAGCACATGTGGCGAGCTGGGGATGTGCAGGAGCTGCCAGGAACGTGCCATAGCCCAGAATGGCAGCACTGAGACCTTACACAGCAAGCAAACTTCCTTCCTTCCCAGCTCCATGGGGCACAGCTCAGAGACTGCAGCCCTCCCGGCTCCATGGGGCACAGTTCAGCCCTCCCAGCTCCATGGGTCACAGCCCAGCCCTCCCAGCTCCATGGGGCACAGCTCAGAGTCTGCGGCCTTCCCATCTCCATGGGGCACAGCCCAGCCCTCCCAGCTCCATGGGGCACAGCCCAGCCCTCCCAGCTCCACGGGGCACAGTTCAGCCCTCCCAGCCCCACGGGGCACAGCTCAGAGTCTGCAGCCTTCCCATCTCCATGGGGCACAGCCCAGCCTTCCCAGCTCCATGGGTCACAGCTCAGCCCTCCCATCTCCACGGGGCACAGCCCAGCCCTCCCAGCTCCATGGGGCACAGCCCAACCCTCCCAGCTCCATGGGGCACAGCCCAGCCCTCCCAGCTCCATGGGGCACAGCTCAGCCCTCCCAGCTCCATGGGGCACAGCCCAGCCCTCCCAGCTCCATGGGGCACAGCTCAGCCCTCCCAGCTCCATGGGTCACAGCTCAGCCCTCCCAGCTCCATGGGGCACAGCCCAGCCTTCCCAGCTCCATGGGGCACAGCCCAGCCCTCCCAGCTCCATGGGGCACAGCTCAGCCCTCCCAGCTCCATGGGGCACAGTTCAGCCCTCCCAGCTCCATGGGGCACAGCTCAGCCCTCCCAGCTCCATGGGGCACAGCCCAGCCCTCCCAGCTCCATGGGGCACAGCCCAGCCCTCCCAGCTCCATGGGGCACAGCCCAGCCCTCACATCTCCATGGGGCACAGTTCAGCCCTCCCAGCTCCATGGGGCACAGTTCAGCCATCCCAGCTCCATGGGTCACAGCCCAGCCCTCCCAGCTCCATGGGGCACAGTTCAGCCCTCCCAGCTCCATGGGGCACAGTTCAGCCCTCCCAGCTCCATGGGGCACAGTTCAGCCCTCCCAGCTCCATGGGGCACAGTTCAGCCCTCCCAGCTCCATGGGGCACAGTTCAGCCCTCCCAGCTCCATGGGGCACAGCCCAGCCCTCCCAGCTCCATGGGGCACAGCCCAGCCCTCCCAGCTCCATGGGGCACAGCTCAGCCCTCCCAGCTCCATGGGGCACAGCCCAGCCCTCCCAGCTCCATGGGGCACAGCTCAGCCCTCCCAGCTCCATGGGTCACAGCCCAGCCCTCCCAGCTCCCTGAACCCCTCCCCAGATGCCTGCAGAGGATGCACCTCTGGAGGGTGAGCAGGAGATGCTCTCAGCAGTGCCTGCTGTCAGAAGGGGCTTTCAGGAAACTGCCCTGCTTTGCTCCCAGGAGGGCTGCGGTCCTGCAGCGTTAATGCACGCGGTGTGCCCTGCTGTGAGCACAGCTCTGGGTTGGCAGCAGGTCGCGCACACGTGGGCTGTGCATTTGTGCAGAGGAGGTAGAACCCGGCACACGGATCCTTCATTTGCTGCCTCATGTTTGCCCGGCAGGAGCTGCTGCCTGCTGAAAGGAGGCAGCGCAGAGGATGTTTGTCCACTCCCACAGGCTGTCTGCCACCGCACTGACCCTTACTCTGTAACAAAGTGCGACTTGTGCAAAGCCACACGGCGTCACCGCGTCCCAACCCCATCCATCACATGGACATAAACGCAAGGAAAGCAAAGGGCCTCGAGCAGCCAGGAGGGAGGGAAGGAGGGAGGGGGGCAGGGGATCCGGCCCCAACCTCGGCGCTGCCCACGTTGGCACTGCGGGAGCCCCGGAACAGAAGGGGAGGGGGGGAGGTTCCAGCTGCATCCCTGCATTTCGCTGCCGATCCAGAGGCGGTGCAGCGCTCTGCAGAGCGCCGCGTGTGAACCAACCCTGAAAGGGGCTCACGGATCCCCTCAAACTGGGTCAGTTGAAATGCAGGGTGAGCCCAAATGGTCCCGAATCACAGAATGGCAGAGGGAGGTGGAACGGAACTGCAGGGGTCACCTGCTCCAGACCCCAGCTGAAGGGTGGGCACAGTTATTGCACGTGGAACAGCACCAGGAGCTCCTGCCCCGCTGCTCCATATGGGGACCGCTCTGTGAAGCTGCTTTCAGATCCCCACTCTCCTCCATCCAAACCACGGCTGAAAGCACAGCGGTGCAGTTCCAACCCAAGTCCTTGGGGCAGCGGCGTCTGAAATGTCTGACCAACCCGGACCTGAGACAGGCAGGACAAGCAGGAGACGAAAAGCAGGCAGCTGATGCTTGAATGTGGACAGGCAAGGCAAAAGGAGGCTCCACTGTGTGTTCGAGTGGTGAGGGGCTGCAACAGCTGCCCAGAGAGGCTGCGATGCCCCGTCCATCCCTGGAGGTGTTCGAGGCCAGGTTGGATGGGGCCCTGGGCAGCCTGGGCTGCTGTGCAATGCAGAGGTTGGTGGCCCTGCTGTGGCTGCAGGTTTGGAGCTTTGTGATCCTTGGGGTACCTTCCAACCCAACCATTCTGTGATTCTGTGATTTTTCCAGTGAGGAGAAAGGATGTCATAGAAAGAAGATCAAAAGATATAGGAGTGCAGAGGGCCCTGAGGATAAGGGGTGAAGAAACGGCAATGGATGTGGGTGCGCTGTGCAGCGATGGGCACTGATGGCCCTGGGCAGGATCACTGCAGCGGCGCATCCACTGACCCAGCATCACAGTGCCACGCTGGGAACTCTGCACTCACAAAGCTGGGGTTGGAATGCAGGACCTCAGCTGCCAGAGGGGATTTACATTCCTCAAAGGATCTCCAGGATTTGTGCAGGAGCCACCTGTGCACGGGAAGCAGCATGAGTGCAAACCACAGCCGAGCTCAACCAAGGCCTCGTGTGGATGGAAAGTGTTTCCTCCCCAGAAAACAGCAGGCAGCAGAGAGCAGCGCCCCTGGGCAGACCCACAGATCCCCGATCCCATCTGCGTCCCATTTCTGATGGCTCACCCCAAGGGGAAGAGTGGGGGCCGTGCGGCGACTGCCCCATTGCAGACCTGCAGCTTCTGGCACAGCGCAGCTCGGGGCCCCCCTGAGCCAAAGGCTGCGTCTGCATCCCGTTGTTTAATGGCCTTCAATCAATTTCCCTCCCGCAGATTTGCCTAATGGCTTTGAAAACCATTTTCTACTTTGGCTGCAGTGAACACCCGACGGCGATGAATTCCACAGCTCTGTCCCTAAGAAATGCCATCAAGAATAACTGCCCTCACTGCTGCAAAGCCCTTCCTATCAGGCGTCCCAAACACTGATTCCATGCGGCTGTGGGTTCCCGTTTCTGTTCTGCCATCGTTCTGCCCAGCCGCTCAGCTGCTTTCCCAGCTTTCAGCTCTGCTTTGTGCCCAGGCTCTGCTGCCCTTCCTGTGCCCTTTTGCAGCTTCAGAGCTGAGTGCGTCCACACTTGGTGGCACCTCCAAGTGCTTCCAGCTCCGCTCGGCTCCCTCTTGCACGATTTGTGAGCGCTGCACAGCGGTGCCAGCCTCCATCTGCACCGCAGCCAGCGCTCCAGCAACCAGAACTTTGCTCTCCTCCAAACCCACCGGGCAAATGTTTCACCCCGGCAATTTGTCGCCGTTTCTGTTATGGATTCGTTAGATAATTCGGATCGTTTGCCGCCACGTTTGGAGGCTGCTCCTCCAACTTTCCCTGCACGACGACTCCGTCTGTGACCTCTCTGCAGTCAATGCCACGCTTGGCTGTTTTCTTACAGCAATATCTCCCCAGTGACCCCGCTGAGACCCCCTCAGCTCTTCACACCCTCTGTTCACAGAATCACAGAATCATAGAATCACAGAATCACCTGGGTTGGAAGGGACCTCAAGGATCATGTAGTTCCAACCCCCTGCCCAGCAGGGCCACCAAACACACATTCAGATCAGGTTGCCCAGGACCCCGTCCAACCTGGCCTTGAACACGGCCAAGGACGGGGCATCCACAACCTCCCTGGGCAGCCCGTTCCAGGCCCTAACCGCTCTCCTTGTGAAGAACTTCCCCCTAACATCCAACCTCAATCTTTCCTCCCTCAACTTGGATCCATTTCCCCTCGTCCTGCTGTTGTCAGCCCTTCTGAAGAGTTTACTCCCCTCCTGGCTGTAGGTTCCCTTCAGGTATTGATAGGCTGCACTGAGGTCACCCCGCAGCCTTCTCTTCTCCAGGCTGAACGAGCCCAACTCCCTCAGCCTGTCCTCATAGGGGAGGTGCTCCAGCCCCCTGCTCATCTCAGTCGCCCTCCTCTGGACCCTTTCCAACATCTCAATGTCTTTCTTGTACTGAGGGCTCCACACCTGGACACAGGACTCCAGATGGGGCCTCACAAGAGCCAAGTAGAGAGGGACGATCACCTCCCTGTCCCTGCTGACCACCCCTCTGCTGATGGAGCCCAGGATCCCATTTGCCTGTTCAGGTTCTTCCCTTCCACGTTTTTGAGCACTGCTTTTTATCTTCAGCCCACGCCTGGCCTGTGCTGGGATTGAGCTCCCACCTGCTGAGGGCAGCTCCTGGAGGCAGGAGGTGCTTCCCAGCACAGGGTTTGCACTGAGGCTGGGAATGGGGAACGGTGGCAGCAAGAAGGCAGCGTCCAAGGCCAGGTTGGATGGGGCCCTGGGCTGTGAAATGTGGAGGTTGGTGGCCCTGCCTGTGGCGGGGGGTTGGAGCTTCGTCATCCTTGGGTTCCCTTGCAGCCCAACCGTTCTGTGATTCTGTGTGTGACCCACAGATAAGAGCATCCACCGGAGCACCGCGGGGACGCGTGGGGACGGATGCTGCAGGAAGGGCTCTGGGGCACAGCGTGTGCTGCCGTCTGTCCCCAGCCCTTCTATTCCCCGTGCTTATTGCCAGCCAAACCTTTACACTCCGATAAGAAGCAGCGACTTCCTTAACTTCCTTACCCACAGGGCCCGTCTGGTGCACGATGGGGTCACCCAGGAGCTCACAGCCACAGGCGCACTGATGGGCAGCAGTGGTGTAACTCGGGGGTGACCTGGAGGGACGGTGTTACACAGGCAGGATGGGATGGCAAGAACTTCCATCGGGTGCTCTGTGCACTGTGTCCCTGCAGGCACCGTATCATAGAACCACAGAACCCCAGCATGGCCTGGGTGGCACAGGAGCACAGCGCTCACCTGGTTCCAACCCCTGCTGTGTGCAGGTCGACAACCAGCAGCCCAGGCTGCCCAGAGAACCCGCATTGATTGAGATTGATCGGGTGCCATAGAGATTGATAGGGTGCCATAGGGATTCACAGGGTGCCATAAGGATCCACAGGGTGCCATAGGGATCCGCAGGGTGATATAAGGATCCCCAGAGTGCCTTAGGGATCCACAGGGTGCCATAGGGACCCATAGGGTGCCATAGGGATCCATAAGGATCCAGAGGGTGCCATAATCATAGAATCATCCTAGAATGGCCTGGGTTGCACAGGAGCACAGCGCTCACCTGGTTGCAACCCCTGCTGTGTGCAGGTCGCCAACCAGCAGCCCAGGCTGCCCAGAGCCACATCCAGCCTGGCCTCCAATGCCTGCAGGGATGGGGCATCCACAGCCTCCTTGGGCAACCTGTGCCACTGCCTCACCGCCCTCTGGCTCAAAAACTTCCTCCTCACATCCAACCCAAACCTCCCCTGTCTCACTTTCAAGCCATTCCCCTTGTCCTGTCACCACCCACCCTCACACACAGCCGTTCCCCTCCTGTTTCTCCGCTCCCTCCAAGCACTGAAGGCCACCATGAGGTCTCCCCGCAGCCTTCTCTTCTTCAAGCCAAACCAGCCCAGTTCCCTCAGCCTTTCCTCACAGCAGAGCTGCTCCAGCCCTCTGCTCATCTCAGTGCCCTCCTCTGGACCCTCTCCAAGAGCTCCACGTCCTTCCTGTGCTGGGGGCTCCAGGCCTGTGTCCCTGTGGTGCTCAGTGCTCAGTGAACCCACAAGGGAGGCTCCTGGCACCTGGAGATGCCAGCGAGGGCCGCAGCCCCACCTGAGAACCACAGGACGGGGCTGGGCTGCGGCGAGGGAACATCTCCCAAAACAGCAACCAGGCAACGGGGTGGAGCGAGCAGGGTGGGACAAATAATGAACGTGCTGAAAGGAACCAGAACGGCCAGAAAGAAAAGGAAAAACAGCAAACGAGCCAGGAACTGACAGAGGAATGAGCACAGCTGGGGAGTTCCTTGCTTAATGCAGCTGAATGGTTCCTGCTGCAGAGCGCGAGGCCCGGCGGGGGGCTGCAGCTCTGTGCCGGCTCTGCCCCCCCAGCACAGCACTGATGGGGCAGGAAGTCCTGAGCTCCACTCTGCTCCTGGCGACCCCACTGATAGAGGATGGGGTGGGGAGAGGTGGAGGTGGGGGCAAAGAGAGGGCTGGAAGGGATGGGGACGGCATGCGGCATTGCTGCGGCTTGTGTCACGCGCTGGGTATGAAGGCTTGGCCACGGAGCTCTGCTTGGGGCTCTGTTGGGTTTTTGTTGTTGTTCCTTTATTTTTTCTCCTTTAAATTTGGAAATGGATGGGGTGGAGACCCCATTCCTGTAGGTGCCGGAGGACGCGGATGGAGCCCTGGGCAGCCTGAGCTGGTGGGGAGCAGCCAACCCACGGCAGGGGTTGGAGCTCAGTGCTCTTCGAGGCCCCTTCCGACCCAACCGTTCCGCGTTTCTGTGCTTCTGTAAGTCCCAGCCCTGCCGCAGGCTGCACGGACACGGGGTGGGATGGAGGTCGGACATCCTCGAAGGGCAAACCGCAGCATTTGGCTTCATCAGACCGACGGCTGCAGCACACCGCAGGCACGCCTTTGGTACGGTCCCACCCCACACCCCTGTCTCCACATCGGAGACAGATGGATTTGATTCCAGCTTGAGTACTGGGAAAAAGTTCCCGTCCAAAAGAGCGGTGATGCCACTGCACAGCTGCCTGGGGAGGGAGGAGGGGGGGGGGGGGGCGTCCCCATCTCTGGGGATGTTTCAGAACAGGGGAGATGCAGCCCTTGGGGATGCGGTCAGCGAGCACGGGGGGCCGGGCTGCGGTTGGATCTGGGAGATCCGCTCCAACCTCAGCGACTCCGAGGTTCCGAGCCCCGGGGCGGGCGCTGCGCGGGGCGGCCCCTCCTCTCCCCGCGGGGCGGTCCGGGGGCGGTCCGTGTGCGGCCTCGCGTCGGAGAGGGGGGGCAGAGCCCGATCCGTCCAGCCCGGAGCGGAGCGGTGCGGGGATGGCGGTGCCGGAGCCCGACGCGCGTTTGGCGCAGGAGAAGGAGGAGGAGAGCGAGGAGGAGAGCGAGATCCTGGAGGAGAGCCCGTGCGGGCGGTGGCAGAAGCGCCGCGAGCAGGTGGGGGCCGGGAGCAGCCCCCCGGGTGCGGGCGGTGCCGCGGGATCCGCCGGAGGGCGGTGCGGGAACGGCCCGCGGGGTGCGGGAAGAGGGGAGGGGGGAAGGGGGAGAGGTGCGGAGAGAGCGCGGTGGGGAGCGGGGCTCGGCGTGCCCCGGTGCGGTGAGCGCCGCGCGGTGGCTCCGGTGCGGGTCGTCCCGGTGCGGGCCGTCCCGGAGAGCGGCGCTCCGCGTCCCGTGGCGGCGGCAGCGCGGTGTGTCCGCGGGTGAATCGCGGAGGAGCACCGCTGTGGCCGCCGCCTCCGGTGCGGAGGATCCGGTCCGTCCTCTCCGGAGGGGCCGCCGCAACCCGTCCTCCCGTCCGGGGCCCCGCACGGCGCTCACGCGGTGCCCGTCCGCGTCCCGCGGAGCTCGGGGTCGCCCTCGGACCTTTTTCCCCCAGCCGCGCCCCCCCGTACCCGTGCGATGTGCCCTGGAAGCGGAGCCCGAATTCCCCCCTGCCCCCATCGGGGCGCCCGGAGACGGCGCCGGAGCCGGGGTAAATCCTCGCCCCGGGCGGAGGTGGGACGGCGATGGCAGAAAAGGGCCCGGCCCACAGTAATCCCCTCTGTATGTCCTGCTAACAGCCCGGTGCGGCTCCCGGCTCTCTGCCCTGCCTTTGGGCGGCCCTCGTTCAGAGTCAGACATCAGAGAACCGTGCGGGTTGGACGAGATCCCCAAATCCACCCTCCAACCCATCACCGCTGTGCCCATCAACCACGTCCCTAAACGGAAGCGTCGACTTATTAAGGTTGGAGAAGACTTCCAAGATCCCCAGTCATGCCCGTCCCACCATAGTCTCCGTGTCCCCATAGTCCCCATGTGCCACATCTCCACCATTCTGGAACACCTCCAGGGATGGGGACTCCATCACTTTCCTGTCCCGGCCCAATCTGTGCTGAGATGTGGGTCACCTTCCTGTGGTGGTGGTGCCACCAGCACCTGCCCATCCCGTGTCCCCCCCTTCCCTGCAGCACCTCTGTGCCCGTGGATCACAGTTCCATCCCTCTCCCCGCCTCCCCTGCTCACAGTGGACTCACAGTGCCTTTGCCTGACGCAACATCCAGCATCCCACATCTGCACCCCCAGCTGATCCCGCGTCCTCCCAGACCAGCATCCAGCCCACGGCTCTTTTGGGATGGGTTCTGGAGGTGCCCACCACCATCACCTGAATGCTGCACCCAACGGGTGCTGAGCTCCGGCTCCGGTGCTGCATCGTGGTGTCCCTCATCCCCAGGGCTCACGGTGTGCAGTGGCTGCTGCAGATCCCAGGTCTCTGTGGGACAGCCTGAAGGGTGGGGAGAGCTGTTGGGAAAGCAGATTTTCAGCTGAGAACAACCCATGTTGTCCGTGTTCCTCCTTGCCCAAGGAGGCTGTGGATGCCCCATCCCTGCAGGCATTGGAGGCCAGGCTGGATGTGGCTCTGGGCAGCCTGGGCTGCTGGTTGGCGACCTGCACACAGCAGGGGTTGGAACTGGATGAGCGTTGTGAGCCATGCTGGGATTCTATCATGATTCTATGATTGTGGCACCCCATGTGTCCCTGTGGCATTCCGTGTGATCCCTGTGTCACTCTGTGGATCCCTATGGCACCCTATGGATCCTTATGGCAGCCTATGGATTCCTGTGGCACCCTATGGATCCATATAGCACCCAATGGATCCTTATGGCAGCCTATGGATTCCTGTGGCACCCTATGGATCCATATAGCACCCTATGGGTTCCTGTGGCACCCTATGGATTCCTGTGGCACCCTATGGATCCTCATGGCACCCTATGGATCCATATAGCACCCAATGGATCCTTATGGCACCCTATGGATTCCTGTGGCACCCTATGGATCCTCATGGCACCCTATGTGTTCTCTGGGCAGCCTGGTCTGGCGGTTGGTGACCCTGCACACAGCAGGGGGCTGAAACTCAATTATCAGCACGGTCCTTTTCAATTCAGGCCATTCTAGGGTTCGGTGATTCTGTGTGGATGCTGACCCAGTGGTGACACGTAATGATGTATATTTTAATGCCACGGGGGCACTTTGAGGAGCAGAGCCGTGGGCCAGAACCGATCCCAGACTTTTGTCCCCATGTCCTCTGCTGCAGCACGTGGCAGAGCTGCAAACAACCGCGGCACCGTTGGCAGCACTGCCAGCAGAGCTGCATGGCAGCATCGCAGAGACAGCAAACGTGGGGAGAAGTTGAGTGTGAGACGTGACTGCGTATTGCTGGTGCTTCAGTCGTGCTCCAGGAAGAAAACACAGCGATGTTTGTGGCTGCTAATGCACACACAGCCCTTCTGTTTCACAAACATTCTGATTTCCACGAGCGCAACACGCCTCACCACCGCAGGGATTCCCTCTCACTGCCCTGATGATTGGCTCTCGTTATTTATGCTCTTTCCTTTGCTTTTGCAGGACAGCCGTGGCCCTGCATGGGTCCTGCATTGCTGCTCTGGGTGCGTGGTGCAGCGTGCCGAGTGCGTGGTGCTGCATGCTGGGTGTGCAGCGCTGTGCTGGCTGTGCTGGTGCCATGCTGGGTGCACGGTGCTTTGTTGGGTGCACAGAGCTGTGCTGTGCTGGATGTGTGGTGCTGTGTTGTGCTGCACTGTGCTGATGCTGTGCTGGTCTGTTCTGATGCTATGCTGGGGGCACAGTGCTGTGCTGGGTGCTGGGCTTGTGCTGGGCTGGGTGCACAGAGCTGTGCAGTGCTGGTGCTGTGCTGGCTGCATGATGCCATGCTGGTGCTGTGCTGGATGCATGGTGCTGTGCTGGGTGCACGGTGCCGTACTGGTGCTCTGCTGAATGCACAGTGCTGTGCTGGTGTTGTGCTGGATTCATGGTACCATGCTGGTGCTGTGCTGGATGCATGGTGCTCTGCCGTGCTGAATTCATGGTGCTGTGCTGGATGGATGATGCTGGATGCATGGTGCTGTGCTGTGCTGTGCTGGATGCATGGTGCCGTGCTGGATGCATGGTGCTGTGCTGTGCTGAATTCATGGTGCTGTGCTGGATGGATGATGCTGGATGCATGGTGCTGTGCTGTGCTGTGCTGTGCTGGATGCATGGTGCTGGATGCATGGTGCTGTGCTGTGCTGGATGCATGGTGCTGTGCTGGATGCATGGTGCTGGATGCATGGTGCTGTGCTGGATGGATGATGCTGGATGCATGGTGCTGTGCTGGATGCATGGTGCTGGATGCATGGTGCTGTGCTGTGCTGGATGCATGGTGCTGGATGCATGGTGCTGTGATGTGCTGGATGCATGGTGCTGGATGCATGGTGCTGTGCTGTGCTGGATGCATGGTGCTGTGCTGGATGGATGATGCTGTGCTGGATCCATGGTGCTGGATGCATGGTGCTGTGATGTGCTGGATGCATGGTGCTGGATGCATGGTGCTGTGCTGTGCTGAATTCATGGTGCTGTGCTGGATGGATGATGCTGGATGCATGGTGCTGTGCTGTGCTGTGCTGTGCTGGATGCATGGTGCTGGATGCATGGTGCTGTGCTGTGCTGGATGCATGGTGCTGTGCTGGATGCATGGTGCTGGATGCATGGTGCTGTGCTGTGCTGGATGCATGGTGCTGTGCTGGATGCATGGTGCTGGATGCATGGTGCTGTGCTGGATGGATGATGCTGGATGCATGGTGCTGTGCTGGATGCATGGTGCTGGATGCATGGTGCTGTGCTGTGCTGGATGCATGGTGCTGGATGCATGGTGCTGTGATGTGCTGGATGCATGGTGCTGGATGCATGGTGCTGGATGCATGGTGCTGGATGCATGGTGCTGTGCTGGATCCATGGTGCTGGATGCATGGTGCTGTGCTGGATGCATGGTGCTGGATGCATGGTGCTGTGCTGGATGCATGGTGCTGGATGCATGGTGCTGTGCTGGATGCATGGTGCTGGATGCATGGTGCTGTGCTGTGCTGGATGCATGGTGCTGGATGCATGGTGCTGGATGCATGGTGCTGTGCTGTGCTGGATGCATGGTGCTGTGCTGGATGCATGGTGCTGGATGCATGGTGCTGTGCTGTGCTGGATGCATGGTGCTGTGCTGTACTGTGCTGGATGCATGGTACTGTGCTGGATGCATGGTGCTGTGCTGGATGCATGGTGCTGTGCTGTGCTGGATGCATGGTGCTGTGCTGGATGCATGGTGCTGGATGCATGGTGCTGTGCTGTGCTGGATGCATGGTGCTGTGCTGTACTGTGCTGGATGCATGGTACTGTGCTGGATGCATGGTGCTGTGCTGGATGCATGGTGCTGTGCTGTGCTGGATGCATGGTGCTGGATGCATGGTGCTGTGCTGTGCTGGATGCATGGTACTGGATGCATGGTGCTGTGCTGGATGCATGGTGCTGGATGCATGGTGCTGGATGCATGGTGCTGGATGCATGGTGCTGTGCTGTGCTGGATGCATGGTGCTGTGCTGGATGCATGGTGCTGTGCTGGATACATGGTGCCGTGCTGGTGCTGCTATTGTGTCCAGCAGGGTAGGAAGCCCCAGGCACCCACGCAGAGCTCTGCTGCTGTGGCGCGGATTCCAAGCGAGGAGTGCAGTGATGATGAACGCAGCACACGGCGCTGCGGAGATGCACACAGGGCTGACTTTGTTGCACCGCTCTGCAGCTGTGCGTGCAGCTGTGTGAATGCACCATCGAGCAGCACAGGGAAACGTCACGTCTTCCTCTGCGTTCTCCTGTTGCATTTCGTTACGGTGCACGTGAAGTTCTGGATGAGGAAGCGGAAGCATTTCAAGTGCTCTGCAACAGAGGTGGAGATGCAGCCGCGAACCCTTCCATGCCTTCGCGTCAGAGCAGCTCAGGTGGTGCCCCCTCACCTCCTCCCCCTCGCTGCTCTCACAGCAGCGCTGCTGTCGCAGACGTTTCCATTTCAGAAGAGTTTGTTTTCACCATCCCTTTGGTGACCGCTTTTGCTTTTTTCCACCCCTCCTGAGCAGTCGGAGCAGCGGGGCCGGCAAAGCAGCGCTTTGTTTCTGCTGGAAGTTTTGCAGGGCTTTGGCAAACTGATGCTGTGTTGCTCAAAACGAGTGTTTTCGTATCCGCGTGGCTCTGCTTTTGCAAACACGTGTCCAATGGGAGGGGGCTGCTGCCCCTGGGGTATTTGCTGCTGCAGCTCTGCCCCGCGTCTCCTCCTTCGGACACTTTGGTGCGCTGCTGGTGCCCATCAGGAAAGGGTTAACGAGTGCGTGGGCCCTGAACTCTGAGCTTTGGTTCACCTCTATGCCCCACGGGCGGGGAAAAAAAAGCAAAAGAAGGAGCAGTAGGAAGAGGAGAAATGCAAAAGCAGGTTTTAGGGAGAATGGAGTGAGAAATGTGCCAGGTGGGGAGGCTCAGCGGCGTTCCCAAAGTAAAACAGAAGGCAGGGAAACAACCCGACGTCTGCACGCACGGCGGGGCTGCAGCTTCCCCATTTTTGAGTGTTCCTGGAGGCTGCGGTGAGGCTCAGCAGCGCTGCGATGTGTGCTGCTGGAAAGCCTCCAGCTATTTCAGTTTTGCCACCGGAGCTATTTCTGACAGCCCTGCTGCTGCCAGCCCTGCTGGGAGGGAGGGCTCCGGGCTGCCGGGCTCTGCTTTGTTTTTGCACAGCCGAGGAGCCCGGAGGACTTTGCTCCTTCTCCACACACCGTCTGTTTTCCTTCCCTCCGTTTTGGGGGCGTTTGTTTGCTGTTTGTTGACCTGCGGGGGTCCTGGCAGCCCGCTGAGCGCAGCCAGCAGCCGGTTCTGTGGCAGCGCAGCTCTCCGTGCTCACATGGAGGCGTGGGCATCGCAGGGGCGATTTGCAGAGGGGGTTTGTTTGCAGGACGGCGCAGCTCACCGACGGGTGACCTTTGCTGGAAGGAGGCAGCGCAGCCTCTCCTCAGTTTGGCAGCCAAGCAGACGTTGAGCCGCTCTCGCTGTCCTCCTCACACCCTTCCCAGTCTGTGTGGGTGATGCACAGAGGTGCTTCTGCTTTTGTTTCGGCTCTGCTTTCCATGCAGCTTTCCCTGGGATCCCTCCATCCTCCCCAGCCACAGCAATCCCGCTCCGTGTTCTCGGTGCTGGGCAGGCACTGATGTTGGCTGCCTGAGGTGGGTCTCCTTCCTCCTGCAGCACGCACTGCTTGATTTCCATCCGTTTTCCCCACCAGAACGGCATCAGTTTGCAGTTTGTGGCTGCGTGCTGCGCTCCTCGCTGCCCATCTGCTGCGGTCCTCACCGTGTCCCACATGCGCACAGCTGCTCCCTCTGTGCTCCTCGGCCCACATGCCAAGGAGGGCTGCTAAAATTACTCTCCGTGTTCTGTCCCTTCCTGTTTTCGCCGAGCTCGTTTCTGCCCTTCCGCTTGTTTTTGCCTGCAGGTATTTTTGTATGCAGTGGCCAAGCGTGTAGGAGCCTCTCGGGCTGCGCACCTCGCGTGCCCCTCATCTCCTTCCTTGTTTTGCTCCACTGCAACCAGGGAACACAAATAGGGAGCGTCGGTGTTGCGCTGCTGGGACGAAGGAGGTGCCCACAGCCATGTCACAAAATGGTGCAAACACCGTTGGTTTGCTTTTCCATTCCACACATTGGCACTGGGCAATAAGGATGTGAGAGGCGGTGCTGGAGCGTTCCCCAGTGTGGGCATGCGGGGATCAGATGTGAGGTCGTGGTGCTTTCAGGGAAGAAGAACGGTGGCATCGTGCAGGTTGAGCTGTGGTCTGTGCTGCACTCACAGCAAGAGGGCAGACAGTCACCCTGTGCACTTTATGGGGCTCTGTGATCTGTAAGGACCCTGCCAACCCAACCATCCCATGGCTCTGTGATCTGTAAGGACCCTGCCAACCCAACCACCCCCTGGCTCTGTGATCTGTAAGGACCCTGCCAACCCAACCATCCCATGGCTCTGTGATCTGTAATGACCCTGCCAACCCAACCACCCCATGGCCCTGTGATCTACAAGGACCCTGCCAACCCAACCACCCCATGGCTCTGTGATCTACAAGGACCCTGTCTACCCAACCACCCCATGGCTCTGTGATCTGTAAGGACCCTGCCAACCCAACCACCCCATGGCCCTGTGATCTACAAGGACCCTGCCAACCCAACCACCCCATGGCCCTGTGATCTACAAGGACCCTGTCTACCCAACCACCCCATGGCTCTGTGATCTGTAAGGACCCTGCCAACCCAACCACCCCATGGCTCTGTGATCTGTAAGGACCCTGCCAACCCAACCACCCCCTGGCTCTGTGATCTGTAAGGACCCTGTCTACCCAACCATCCCATGGCTCTGTGATCTGTAAGGACCCTGCCAACCCAACCACCCCATGGCTCTGTGATCTACAAGGACCCTGCCAACCCAACCACCCCATGGCTCTGTGATCTACAAGGACCCTGCCAACCCCATGGCTCTGTGATCTGTAAGGACCCTGCCAACCCAACCACCCTATGGCTCTGTGATCTGTAAGGACCCTTCCAACCCAACCACCCCATGGCTCTGTGATCTGTAAGGACCCTTCCAACCCGACCATCCCATGGCTCTGTGATCTACAAGGACCCTTCCAACCCAACCATCCCCTGGCTCTGTGATCTGTAAGGACCCTGCCAACCCAACCACCCCATGGCTCTGTGATCTACAAGGACCCTGCCAACCCAACCATCCCATGGCTCTGTGATCTGTAAGGACCCTGCCAACCCAACCACCCCCTGGCTCTGTGATCTACAAGGACCCTTCCAACCCAACCACCCCCTGGCTCTGTGATCTACAAGGATCCTTCCAACACAACCACCCCCATGGCTCTGTGATCTGTAAGGACCCTGCCAACCCAACCACCCCCTGGCTCTGTGATCTGTAAGGACCCTGCCAACCCAACCATCCCATGGCTCTGTGATCTGTAATGACCCTGCCAACCCAACCACCCCATGGCTCTGTGATCTGTAAGGACCCTGCCAACCCAACCATCCCATGGCTCTGTGATCTGTAAGGACCCTGCCAACCCAACCACCCCATGGCTCTGTGATCTGTAAGGACCCTGCCAACCCAACCATCCCATGGCTCTGTGATCTGTAAGGACCCTTCCAACCCAACCACCCCATGGCCCTGTGATCTGCAAGGACCCTGCCAACCCAACCACCCCATGGCTCTGTGATCTACAAGGACCCTGCCAACCCAACCATCCCATGGCTCTGTGATCTGTAAGGACCCTTCCAACCCAACCACCCCCTGGCTCTGTGATCTGCAAGGACCCTGCCAACCCAACCACCCCATGGCTCTGTGATCTACAAGGACCCTGTCTACCCAACCACCCCCTGGCTCTGTGATCTACAAGGACCCTTCCAACACAACCACCCCATGGCTCTGTGATCTACAAGGACCCTGCCAACCCAACCACCCCATGGCCCTGTGATCTACAAGGACCCTGCCAACCCCATGGCTCTGTGATCTGTAAGGACCCTGCCAACCCAACCACCCTATGGCTCTGTGATCTGTAAGGACCCTTCCAACCCAACCATCCCCTGGCTCTGTGATCTGTAAGGACCCTGCCAACCCGACCATCCCATGGCTCTGTGATCTGTAAGGACCCTGCCAACCCAACCACCCTATGGCTCTGTGATCTGTAAGGACCCTGCCAACCCAACCATCCCCTGGCTCTGTGATCTGTAAGGACCCTGCCAACCCAACCATCCCATGGCTCTGTGATCTACAAGGACCCTGCCAACCCAACCATCCCATGGCTCTGTGATCTGTAAGGACCCTGCCAACCCAACCACCTCATGGCTCTGTGATCTGTAAAGACCCTGCCAACCCAACCACCCCATGGCTCTGTGATCTATAAGGACCCTGCCAACCCAACCACCCCATGGCTCTGTGATCTGTAAGGACCCTGCCAACCCAACCACCCCATGGCTCTGTGATCTGTAAGGACCCTGCCAACCCAACCACCCCATGGCTCTGTGATCTGTAAGGACCCTGCCAACCCAACCATCCCCTGGCTCTGTGATCTACAAGGACCCTGCCAACCCAACCACCCCCATGGCTCTGTGATCTGTAAGGACCCTGCCAACCCAACCACCCCATGGCTCTGTGATCTGTAAGGACCCTGCCAACCCAACCACCCCATGGCTCTGTGATCTGTAAAGACCCTGCCAACCCAACCACCCCATGGCTCTGTGATCTGTAAGGACCCTGCCAACCCAACCACTCCATGGCTCTGTGATCTACAAGTGCCCTGCCATCCCAACCATCCCATGGCTCTGTGATCTGTAAGGACCCTGCCAACCCAACCACCCCCTGGCTCTGTGATCTGTAAGGACCCTGTCTACCCAACCACCCCATGGCTCTGTGATCTGTAAGGACCCTTCCAACCCAACCACCCCATGGCCCTGTGATCTACAAGGACCCTGCCAACCCAACCACCCCATGGCCCTGTGATCTATAAGGACCCTGTCTACCCAACCACCCCCTGGCTCTGTGATCTACAAGGACCCTTCCAACACAACCACCCCGTGGCTCTGTGATCTGTAAGGACCCTTCCAACCCAACCACTCCATGGCTCTGTGATCTACAAGGACCCTGCCAACCCAACCACCCCATGGCTCTGTGATCTGTAAGGACCCTGCCAACCCAATCACCCCCTGGCTCTGTGATCTGTAAGGACCCTGCCAACCCAACCACCCCATGGCCCTGTGATCTACAAGGACCCTGCCAACCCCATGGCTCTGTGATCTGTAAGGACCCTGCCAACCCAACCACCCTATGGCTCTGTGATCTGTAAGGACCCTTCCAACCCAACCATCCCCTGGCTCTGTGATCTGTAAGGACCCTTCCAACCCAACCATCCCATGGCTCTGTGATCTACAAGGACCCTGCCAATCCAACCGTCCCATGGCTCTGTGATCTGTAAGGACCCTGCCAACCCAACCACCTCATGGCTCTGTGATCTGTAAAGACCCTGCCAACCCAACCACCCCATGGCTCTGTGATCTATAAGGACCCTGCCAACCCAACCACCCCATGGCTCTGTGATCTGTAAGGACCCTGCCAACCCAACCACCCCATGGCTCTGTGATCTATAAGGACCCTGCCAACCCAACCACCCCATGGCTCTGTGATCTGTAAGGACCCTGCCAACCCAACCATCCCATGGCTCTGATCTACAAGGACCCTGCCAATCCAACCATCCCATGGCTCTGTGATCTGTAAGGACCCTGCCAACCCAACCATCCCATGGCTCTGTGATCTGTAAGGACCCTGCCAACCCAACCACCCCATGGCTTGTGATGAATCTATGATTCCTTTGCCCTTCAGGAGGAAGTCCTCTGCCCTGGTACCAACCAGGCATTGCCTTCAGCCCGCAGCGTTTGCCTGGCTCTTATCTGAGCAGTGGAAAAATAGACTTCTGTGCCCGCTCAGCAGTGGGACTGAGGTCAGGGATCCCAGGTTTGCTGCAGCAGGTGCAGGGCAAGAAGGAAGGGCAGGCTTCAGCACGGATAGAAAGGCACCTGGCCCCCACCGCTCCTGTAGTGGTAGAGCTGATGGTTGGACAGGGTGATCTGAGAGGCCTCTTCCAACCTGAATGGTTCTGTGATTCTATGAGTGGGCTCGGTGTCGGGGTTGGATTTGGAGACCTTGGAAGGTCTCCAAACCTTCCAAGACCTTGGAAGTCTGCTCCAACTCTAATGATTCTATGAATCTTCTTCTGCCCGTGGTTCTGCCACCTCTCTCCTCTCTGAGGTCCACCTGTGCAGGACAGGCGTTGTTCACCCGAGCATTTCTCTCCATTGCAGCACGGCGTGGAGCTGCAGCAGCTCGCAGTGACTGCGCGTGGCTCTCCTCCATCTCAGCTAAGTCCTGCAGCTGGCAGCCTGTTCGCCCTCTGCCCACCCGGCTCTGAACTTGTGCTGAGCGCTTGTTTTTGTGTGAGCGGGATCAAATGCTTCACTAGGATCAAAATATTTTCCATCTCATGTGTTCCCTTCACCTGCTCATTGTGTAACACGATCGTGCAGAGAAAACAGGTTTATCTGGCAGCTCAGATCCCTCGTCCTGCTGCTGCTCCTCACTGTGAGCTCAGGCTGTTGTTCTGCTGCAAACCGCAGGTAGCAGAGGGCGGATGTCAGCCATCAGATGCTGTCACCTGCTGCCAGCTGAGGTCCCGCAGCAGCTGAGCACGTCGCAACCTGGGGCAGGGGGGGGGTCAGGGGAGACCTCACCGCTGTCTCCCACCCCTGAAATGAGGTTGGAGCCAGGAGGGGATCGGCCCCTGCTCCCGGGGACCAGCGATAGGGTGAGAGCTGATGGCCTCGCATCGCACGAGGGAGGGTCAGCTCGGATGTTAGGAACAGTTTCTCCCTGGGAAGAGTGGTGATGCAGTGGCACAGGCTGCCTGGGGAAGTGGGGCAGTCACCGACCCTGCAGGTGTTCTGGCACTGTGTGCATGTGGCGCTGAGGGAGGTGGGCACGGTGGGTTGGGTTGGACCTGGGGATCTTGGAGGTCTTCTCCAGCTGCGCTCCGCATGCAGCCAATGCTCTCTGTCACCCACAGCCCTCAGTGAGCAGCACAGCTGTCCGTGTGGCTTCAGCCCTCTGAGCTCCTTTTCCTTTTTACTTGGATGGAAGCATCATTCCCGTGTTGCAGCATTTCCCCCACCGCAGGACACAGCTCTGCATCCCTGCATGCGCTGCTCGGAGGGCGCAGGCACTGCACTGAGGTGTCCCTGTGCAGCTCTGTGCCATCCGTAGCTCCAACAAAGTCTCTAAAGAGCCACGTGCAGATTTTGCTTTTGCCCGCACTGATGAGATCCCAGAGCAGAGGAGTGGGTTGGGATTTGCTCTGCTCTCCTGGGCACAGCATTCCCTGCTCAGCCCCAGAAATCCCAACAGGGAGCCACGTGGGCTTTGCCCGCTGTGAGCATCGCCGCCTCTGTGCCCTGCACGTCCCCAGCTGGGCTTCTGCTCCACGCCACGGGGTTGGGACCTGTGGCACAGCAGATGCCCTTGGCCACCAAATCACCGAGGCATCAGCACCGCTGATGGTGAGTTTTGTTCTGTGCCCGCCCTGCAGCCCCCTGCCCAGGGAGCCCAGGATGCTGACGTGACCCCAGCTGAGCACTGAGGCTTTGCCCTGCTCAGTTGCCTTGGAGATAAAGCAGCAAAGCCGTGCCAAATTTTGGAAGTGCTTTGGGTAAAGCTCCTGCAGGCAGGAGGCGGCCTCCCCCCCCCCCCCCCTGGGTTGGTGCTGTTCTGAGTGCACACAGGAGGGCAGATCCGGATGGGAAAGGAATTTAGGGGAGCTGGTGAGGGCCAGCTGACCCTGTGCCCATGGGGCCAAGAAGGCCGACGGCATCCGGGGTTGTATCAGAACCAGGGAGCCTCAGTGCTCAGCATGGGCAGAGAATAGCAATACAGCTGGAGAAGGGAGCAGACAACGCAACAAGGGGAGCAGGGGAAGGAGCTGGGGCTGCAGAAGAGGAGGCTGAGGGCAGCCCCCATCTGCAAGGACGTGAAGGGAGGTTGCGGCGAAGAGGGTCGGTCTCTTTTGCGGGTGGTGATGGATGTGAGGAAGCGGCCTCAGGTGGCAGCGGGGAGGTTTGGGTTGGTTCAGCATCTCTGCAACACAGAGGGGCGGCCGGGAGCTGCTGTGAGCATCCCCAGCCCCCCCTGATGGAACCGCTGCTCCCCCACGGCCCCGGCGCTCCATCACCAAACCTTTTTCTGTCTGCAGTTTCAACCTCCGTAATGTGAGAAGCACAAAAGGAGCCATTTATTGTAAGATGCAATCTGATCCGTCATAAGCTCCGCTCACCCGTCCCCATGGTCTCCCCACGCAGCCTCAGCTCTTGCCAGGGCCTTTCTGGAAGCAACCCGAGCACAGAATTTCCCAGTCCGGTGCAGGAGGAGCTTTGCCTCACAGAGCTGATGGGAGAGAGCCCTGAGAGGCGCAGGGTGAGATGGCAGCAGTGGCTGTGGCAGCTGCTTTTGCCCTTTGTGATCACAGACAGCATTTATTTAGTGGTGCAGCTGGGAACTCCGTGCATAGGGCTGCTGCTCAGGGTGAGTTCTGTGTCCTTCGGCACACAGCGGCTGCTCACTGGTGTCAGCTTGGGGTTTTTCTCAGGACCATGAGGTGTTTTTCCATTGGTGATTTTTGAGGTGGGCAGAAGAGCAGCTTCGTGGACACTGAAGGAAGCATAGGGGCTTCCCTTAGCCCTCCATCCAGCATTCATGCAATTGTAGGTCATACAATGGATTGATTGGAAGGGACTTTAGAGATCACCCAGAGGGCGGTGAGGCAGTGGCACAGGTTGCCCAAGGAGGCTGTGGATGCCCCATCCCTGCAGGCATTGGAGGCCAGGCTGGATGTGGCTCTGGGCAGCCTGGGCTGCTGGTTGGCGACCTGCACACAGCAGGGGTTGCAACCAGGTGAGCGCTGTGCTCCTGTGCAACCCAGGCCGTTCTATAATGAGATCACAAAACTGTGTAATGGGATGTGTTGGAAAGGTCCTTAAGGATTACAGAACCGCAGACTGGTTGGGCTGGAAGGGAGCCTCAGCCCCAGCCCTGCAGGGGGTTTTGTGCCCCCCTGCTCCGCTGCCCATCCACAGCCCTGAGCACCTCCAGGAATGGGGCATCCACGCTTCTCAGGGCAGCAGAGCCGAGGCCTCACTGCCTCTGGGGAAACGATTTCCCCTTTACATCCGACCCAAATCACTCCTCCTTCACCTTAAAGCCAACCCCTTGTCCTGTCCCCACCGGAGCAGCTGACCGCGTGGAGCCCTGGCAGGCTGAGCCCATGCAGGCTGAGCCCGGGCCAGCTGGCTCCATTGCTGAGCTCTGTGCGAGGCACGCGGAGCCCGCGGGTAGGAGGAACAAGTAATAGAAGCTCTTTGTGCCCAGGCAGCAGGAACTGGGCCACGGGCGCCCATCTGTTCCCTGCCAATGAGCCGGGGTGCCGCACACCCCCCCAGCGCCGTGCCCACGAGCCGCCCCGTGCCACAGCGTCTGAGCGCCGAGCAGCAGCAGAACAATCCTGCATTCATCCGCACGCCGGCAGCTCCGCGCCGTGCCGGAAGAGGCGAGGGGTCAAATCCACCAGGAGGGGGATGCGGGGCTGATGGTGTGCAGGGATGCTCTGCTCCTGGCAGGGGGGGAGAACCCCCCTCACGGAATCGTAGGTGCTTTGAGCTGGAAGGGAGCTGTAGGATCCGTGTGGTCTGACTGCCCTGCACTGAACACGGACATCTTCTGATGCAGCCCGGGGTACGGCTGGCTCTCTGGGGGCACAGTGCTGCCTCGAGCCCAGCTGCCGACCACCAGCACCCCAAATCCTTTTCGGCAGGGCCGTGCTCTGCCCTTCCATCTCCCAGCTCACACTGATAGAGGGGTTGCTGTGACCCAGGTGCTGACCTCGCACTTGGATTTATTGAAATTCCCTGGGTTCACAGAATCACAGAACTGTAGGGGTTGGAAGGGAGCTGCAGAGCTCATGGAGTCCAACCCCCTGCCCAAGCCGTTCCTACAGCAGGTCGCACAGGTCGGCATCCAGGCAGGTCTGGAACATCTGCAGAGCAGGAGACTCCACCACCTCCCTGGGCAGCCTGTTCCAGTGCTCCTCACCTCACTGTAAAGAAGTTCTTGCACACATTGGTGTGGAACTTCCTGTGCTGCAGTTTCCGGCCGTTTCCCCTTGTCCTGTCAAGTTCCTGTGGGCTCAGTCCTCCAGCTCACCCCAGTCCCTCTGGATGGCATCCCTTCCTTCTGCTGGGTCGGCCGCACCCCACAGCTTGGTGTCACCCACACTCTTGCTGAGGGTGCACTCCATCCCACCGCTGATGTCGCTGATGATGATGCTGGATGCAGTTTGCAGCTGCTCAAACATGGTCTTGATCTTCTCCTACGTGCAGAGAAAAGACAGCTGAGATGGCAGAGTCGCTGTGTGTGGGGTCACAGCTCAGGGGATGGGAGCTCATCAGATGTACCCCTGGTTGTGGTGTGGCCACAGTCACCCTGAGATCATGGAATCACAGAACCCCAGCATGGCCTGGGTTGCACAGGAGCACAGCGCTCACCTGGTTGCAACCCCTGCTGTGTGCAGGTCGCCAACCAGCAGCCCAGGCTGCCCAGAGCCACATCCAGCCTGGCCTCCAATGCCTGCAGGGATGGGGCATCCACAGCCTCCTTGATGCTGACGAGGCCTTTGGTTGGTCTGGACCTTCCAGTCTGCCCTGTCCACTGAGTCTGCAGCCATCAGCTGAGAGCGTGGGACGTTCCCCGATGTCTGCTGGGATGCGGGGTCCTCATGGGGTGTGAATTGGAGCTGGGAGGCTCTCACGGTGACATCCTGCTGTGCTGGGAGCTGCTCCCAATGTCTGGCTTTGCTCTGTGCCCTCGTGTCCCAGGGACCTGAGCCCCCAGGAATGGGAGTCCTGAGGGCCGGGCAGGGCAGGCAGTGGGCTGGGTGCTCCCCGTGTCCCAGCTTGAGCGTCCTGTGGACGGGGATCATGGAACGGGAGATCTGTGCACATCCATGTAGTGCTGGGCGTGAGTCTGTCCGTGGGGTGGGAGCTGCGGGCAGGGCGCACTCATGGGCGGCCTCACAGATTCTTGTGCCTTGCAGGTGAACCAGGGCAACATGCCGGGCATCCAGAGCACCTTCCTTGCCATGGACACGGAGGAAGGCGTGGAGGTGGTGTGGAATGAGCTGCTCTTCACTGACAAGAAGGCCTTCAAAGCACACGAGGTAATCACCCCTGGTGGTGAGGAATGTCCCCACGGCTCCCTGTGTCTTCTGTACCCCAAAAGCAGCTTTTCCCCGATCTGGAGCCGTTCCCCACCTTCCTGTGCTCTCTGTGGTGTCCTGCCGTGCCCCCAGAGCTGCCATCTCAGCTGTCTTTTCTCTGCACGCAGGAGAAGATCAAGACCATGTTTGAGCAGCTGGTGCTGGTGGACCACCCCAACATCGTGAAGCTGCATAAATACTGGCTGGATGTGAAGGACTCGAAGGCACGGGTAGGGGATGCGGGGGTCGGATGCCAGGCTTGGAGGGATGGCGGTGGGATCCCGGGGTCCTCTGCTCACCCTGCTCCCAGGACTCCTCTTCTTCAGGTTGGAAATGAGGAGAAATTTCTTCTCTGAAACCGACCAGGCATTGGCATGGGCTGCCCGGGGAAGCGGAGGAGTCTCCATCCCTGGAGGTTTCCAGAAGCGTGGAGATGTGGCACTCCAGGGCATAGTTCAGTGGGCAGGGTGGGGAAGGGTTGGCAGTCAGACTCGATGATGTTGGAGGTCTTTTCCAACCTTAACGACTCTGTGATTCCCCCAGGACACGCAGCAGGACGCTCAGCCTCACGCGGTGCAGCACGTGAGCTGGGCAGCAACCGACACCTCTGTCCCCCCTCAGGTCATTTTCATCACAGAATACGTGTCTTCGGGGAGCCTGAAGCAGTTCCTGAAGAAAACCAAGAAAAACCACAAGGCCATGAATGCCAGGGTAGGGTCCCTAGGAGCGCATCCACGGGAGGGAGCAGCTCTGTGCCTGCTGGGAGGGGTCTCGGGTCTCTTAGAAAGCAGTGATGGGATGAGAGGCGGTGGCCTCCCATTGCTCCGAGGGATGTTCAGGCTGGATATTAGTTTCTTTCCAGAAGAGTCAGGCGTTGGTACAGCTGCCCAGGGAGGTGGGGGAGTCATCTTCCCCCAGAGGTGATCAGGAGCCATGGGGATGCCCTCTTGGGGACATGGTCAAGGTGGGGATGGGTTGAGATTGGACTACATGATCTTGGGGGACTCCAACCTCCATGGCTCTATGATCCCCTGGTCGCTTCCTGCATCAGCCAGCTGTGATTCTGGGATCTGTGCTGGACTCCATTGCCCTCCCCCAAGTCTGAGCTCGCTGCCACAGCAGTGCAGCTGTAGAATTGGGATTCACTGTTGGTACAAACCGTGTGCACGGACCCCATGAGCACGGCGAGCTTTTGCCCCCCTCTGCGGTGCGTGTGTCCACACTGCCATGGCTTTTGGTGCCCTGCAGAGCTGCGTTTGCCACTGAGGATCGCAGCACTGAGGTTCTCAGCTTTGATGGTGTTCGCTGAACCAGGACTGGAAGGGAGGCTGCGGCGGCTGGGACAGCGCATGGCTCATCCTCGAGCTGTGGTCCCTGCAGGGCAGCGGGGGGGCCGGGTTCCCAGCTGTGGGGCGATAGGGGGGTCCTGGATTGTCTCACACAGCTCTGCTCTCTGCCATAGGCCTGGAAGCGCTGGTGCACGCAGATCCTGTCCGCTCTCAGGTAAGTTCTCTGCCTCGCCGTCCTGCCGCGGGCTGCGTTGGGCAGCGTGCTCAGGGCAGCTCTGTACCCCCCAGCTTCCTCCACTCCTGTGAGCCCCCCATCATCCACGGCAACCTCACCAGTGACACCATCTTCATCCAGCACAACGGGCTCATCAAGATCGGCTCCGGTAGGACGCGACCCTGCAGCTCTGGGGCTGGGAATGGGGTGGGCAGCGGGGAGCTGTGGGGAGGGGTAAGAGCTGAGGGTCCCCTGATGGATTACTGAGCATCACACGTGTGCAGTGCCCCTGTAGCAGAGAACGAACTGGGGATGCTGACCGTGAGCCAGCAGCGTGCCCAGGTGGCCAAGGAGGCCGATGGCATCCCGGCTTGTGCCAGGCACAGTGCAGCCAGCAGAGCAGGAGGTGCTCATCCCTCTGTACTCAGCTGTGGGGAGGCTGCACCTCGGTGCTGTGCTCAGTGTTGGGTCCCCACTGCAGGCGAGACGCCGGGGCCCTGCAGCGTGTCTAAAACGCTGGGTCAGAAATTGGCACGGCTGCCCTGGGATGTGCTGGGGTCACCATCCCTGCAGGCGTTACAGAGCCATGGAGATGTGGCACTTGGGGACGTGCTCAGTGGGCATGGTGGGGATGGGGTGGGGTTGGACTCGATGATCTTAGTGGTTCGTCCAACCTTAATGA
This sequence comes from Tympanuchus pallidicinctus, assembly GCF_026119805.1. Lineage (NCBI taxonomy): Eukaryota > Metazoa > Chordata > Aves > Galliformes > Phasianidae > Tympanuchus > Tympanuchus pallidicinctus. Next base: position 233,053 of record NW_026294783.1, on the reverse strand, counting down.
TTCTACGGCTCTGAGGTGTGGTGTGACCTTGTCTCCTGTTTGTGTCCCCTGCTCTACACTTCTCACTTGTCTCCTTTGGCATCGGCGCTGACCGGCAGTGTGGCACCGGGTGTTTGCCAACGGTGAGTGTCCCTCTGCTCCCCCTCCAGCACATCCATCTCATCACCGGGTGGGTTTTGTCCCCATTGGGCACCGAGGAGCGATCCTGGGGTTGCAGGCAGGAGGGGAACCGCCGCTGCGGTGGCATCTCCTGGGGGAGTGGGTCCACACTGCTGTGTGCACGGGCAGGGACACGCTCCAAAGTCCCATCTGTGCTCACTGCAGTGCCGTGGCTCAGATTATTTCTCATCCCCTGCAGCCCTTCCAGACGACCTGCGGAGCCCCATCCGGATCGAGCGGGAGGAGCTGCGCAATTTGCATTTCTTTCCCCCTGAATACGGCCGTGAGTGGGGCTCAGTTTGGGGCAGGGGCTGTGGGAGGGCTGTGGTTCAGTGTTTGGCCGCTGCGGGTTTGCAGTTTGGTGCCTTTAGAACTAAAGCTCTCAGCCAAGAGAAGATCTTGTGACTGTGGATGGTCGTGCCAACACCGTAGGTGAAATGAGGCGCTGATCAGTGCGGAGCTGTGGGGAATAGCTGTGCCCACAGGGAGAATAGCTGTGCCCACATGGCAATGGGCTGAGGGTTGGATGTTGGTGGTTCAGAACAAGGTCTCAGCACGACCTCAGATCGCTGTTCTGGCTCAGAAGCGCTCAGCAGCGTGTCAAGCGTTGCAGTGAGTGGGAAAAAGGAGCGCGGAGCCTTTGTGCCTTGTGCACACACAGCGTGAGCCCCGTCTCGGGTCTTCTGAGTTAATTGGAAAGGTTTGTGTAGAGCTTTGGGCGGTGGGATGGGGAAGCAGGCACAGATAGAAGTGTGTGGGGAGAGGGGAGAGGGGGAGAGGCGGGGACGTCGGCTGCTCCCGGTGAGGGGGGAGAAATCCCACCACAACTGGGCTGATGGGCTCCTGGTTTGGTTCTGCAGAGAAGGCCGACGGGACAGCCGTGGACATCTTCTCCTTTGGGATGTGCGCACTGGAGGTACGGGGCTGGGCTGCTGCGGAGCCTGGGAACCTGCGGGACCCCCACTTCTGGGGCAGGGTTGTGCCTCGTGGGGCCCGCTGGCTGCCCGGGAGCTGCCCACACCTGGCTGTGGGTCCCGGATGGAGGTGGAGGCTCAGCTGGGCTCAGTAGAGCATCCACTGCTGCTTTGGCTCAGTTGTGGCAGCCCCAGGGAGGAGGAGCGCATGGGACAGGGACATTCAGTGCTGCTGTGAGGGGGCTGTGGGGCTGTTGGTGTCACCTGTGCAGCAGTGGGGTAGAGAAATGGGCCCCGAGGACTGAGCCAGGGCTTGGCTGCCTGCAGACACAGCTGCGCTCCTCCTTCCCCAGATGGCAGTGCTGGAGATCCAGACCAATGGTGACACGCGGGTCTCGGAGGAGGCCATCATGCGGGCACGGCATTCTCTGGATGACCCCAACATGAGGGTGAGTACGGGCAGCCGAGCTGTGGGACGGAGCCACCGGGACGCAGCCGGACCCACATGGTTCAGGTGGCCCTGAGCAGCCTCTTGAGAGCATGGGCAGCAGTCTGGCAGGCTGAAAGGCACCAGGATTCTTCATGCTCGGCTGGTCATGATGAGATCTTGTCCCCACGTTGTCCCAGTGGGAACAGCAGTGAGGCTGGGTGCCAGATCCCAGTAGGTGCACATGCAGACACGTGTGCATGCTCTGTAGAGAAGGACCTGGGGGTTCCGGTGGCCAGCAGGCTGACTGTGAGCCAGCAGTGTGCCCTGATTGCCAAAAAGACGACAGACCCTGGGGTGCATTGCACAGAGCATGGCCAGCAGGGCAGGGAGGTTCTCCCCACTCTGCTCTGCTCTGGGGGGGCACTGCTGGAGCACTGCGCCCAGTGCGGGGCTCCCAGTTCAGGGCTGACTGGGAACTGCTGGGAGAGCCCAGCAAAGGGTGCAGAGATGGGAGGGGGTTGGAGCATCTCCTGATGGGGAGTGTGAGAGCCCTGGGGCTGTGCACCTGGGGGAGAGGAGGCCAAGAGGGGATCTGATAAACGCTTATCAATATCTGATGGACAGGTCTCGGTGAGAAGACAGGGCAGGCAGAAGTATGAGCCCAGGACGGGGCTCAGACAGCAGCATGTGTCTTTTGTTTCCCTCCGTGTTCATCCCCAAAACATTCCACCATGTGTGCGTGCCTATTCCCCCCGTTCTCTTGTGTGATTCCGCAGTTCTCCCAGGCATCCTACGAGGTAAGGTAGGATGAGAGGTGACGGCCTGACGTTGCACCAGGGGAGGTTCAGGTTGGATATTAGGAACGATTTCTTCGCCAGCAGTTACCAAGCACTGGAACAGAGGTGGAACGGGGCTTTGCTCCCAGTTCATGCTCTGTGTTTGACCCTCAGGAGTTCATTCTGTCGTGCCTGACCCTCAACCCCGACAAGCGGCCGACGGCCAACAGCCTCCTCTTCCACCGCGTGCTCTTCGAGGTCCATTCCCTGAAGCTGCTGGCAGCACACTGCTTCATCAACAACCAGTGTGAGTAACAGGAGGCTGCCCTGCCCCACTGAGCTCGTGCTCCTGGCCCCGCAGAGCTGGGGGGATGGAGGAGCCATGGAGGATGGCAGCGAGCACCGAGCCCAGCCTGCAGCACCTCCCGGCTGATGCCCCTCTCTGGCTCTGCCCTAGATCTGATGCCAGAGAACGTGGTGGAGGAGAAGATAAAGGAGCTGGACCTGAACATGGTGATGGCAGAGATCCGGCGTGAGGGTCGGCCTGGAGCACAGTGGAGGTGAGGGTTTGGAGCACAAGCTGTGAGCCCGGGATCTGCATCCACCCTGACCACGCTATCAGCCCTTCGTGCTGCTGTGCTGCCCTGCTCTCGCAGTGACATTCCCATCCTTCCCTCCCAGGTACTCTGAGGTCTCGTTCCTTGAGCTCGACAAGTTCTTAGAAGACGTCAGGTGGGTTTTGGGACGTCCCCAGATCCCATTACATGGATCGTGCCACTGGCAGGACCGTGCTTAGTCGCTCGTTTGAGCCCCCCTGTGGCTCTCCACATGGACAAACAGACCTTCAGCGTGCGGCAGGAGGACGGGGCTCACTTGGTTGTCTCCTCTCTCTGTGTCTGTACCAGGAATGGCATTTACCCTCTGATGAATTTCGCTGTCTCCAGACCCCACGCCCTCCCACGGGCACTCTCTCAACCCCCAGAGGACCCTCAGAAAGCCAAAACCCCCACGCCAGAGCCCTTCGATGTGGAGACCAGGAAGGTAAGGTCAGGCCAGGTACAATCAGAGTGGGTGTCGGAACAGGAAAGCGGGGGGGTCTGCATCCCTGGAGGTGTCGCAGAGCTGAGGAGATGTGGCACCTGGGGACGCGGGCAGTGGGCAAGGGGGGATGGCATGATGGGGTTGGACGTGGGGATCTTGGGGTTCTTTTCCAGCCTCAGTGATTTGAGGATTCTATGAGTGGGCACGATGGGGTTGTGTTAACAGTTGGTCTTGATGGTCTTAGGGGTCTTTTCCAACCTTAATAATCCTATGATTCTCTGGGCTGGCATCCTGACCCCTTTCAGCTCTTCTTTTCAGTGATCCTGTTGTGGCAGCTTAGTTTTAAAGTCTTCTTTCACCACTTCCTGTGTTGTTAGTGTCCTAGAGTCAGTTCCAGGTGCCAGGAACAAACACTGTGAGATCACCTCTGTCTCCCAGGTTGTTGGATTTCACTCAGCATCTTCAATTCCAGGGCTTTGTGTGTGTTTGTCCCAGGGTTGTTGGCAGGAAGGGTGGGCGCCGTGGCTCTGACGGCATTTTGGAATGCTGAATCCACTTCTGGTCTCAGGGGTGGTTTCCTGGATTAATCACTGCTGCATGACCTAAATTGGTATCCAGTGCTGGGTCCCATTCTGCCATGCGGTTGCTCAGGTGGGAAGGGACATCAGGAGTCCAAGTGGGTCCTGAAATCCTCAAGGGATGGCGATCCAATGGCCCCCGTGGGCCCCTGGTCCACTTCTGAACAGTGTCACCAAGAAAAAGGATTTCCTTGGCTCCATCCAGAACGTCCCTGGTTAGGTCTGTCTCTTCTCTCCTTTCTCTCTGCAAACAGCCCGGTTCCTCCATCCTCTCAGCACCCCACAGCTATAGGTGGGCTGCCATCGGGTTCCCCAAAGCCATCAGGCAGAGCAAGTCCTGCACCCTCTGCCTCCCCTCCCAGTGCTGCAGCCCTGCACGGTTTTGCCATCTCTCCATCGAACTCACTCCATTTCATCTACAGGAAGCCTCAGATTGGAGGCAGCGGGGGCGCTTTGCTGACAAGTGCAGGGGGAGAGGAGGGTTGGCTGCTGTCAGCAGGACGCAGCCCCGGCACGGCACGGCTCAGCTGGCTTCCCTCTGCTGAGCTGCAGGGCTTTGGGATCAGGCATAGGTCTGTGTGCACCTCTGTTCCTTACAACATTCTTGTCCTTATTCCCTGTGCGGCGTGTTTCCCTGCGCTGATCCTATCGTGCCATTCGTCGTCAATCGCCTGTGGCACTCCGTGCTGCCGTGGATGTTAGGAGTGCAGCTCCATGCTTGCACTGAATTAAGGTTAAAAATGCTACGCAGGCCCCAAACTGGTTCTCGTTCCTGCAAGATGCTGTGAAACGCCTCCTACAAAGCATCTCTTCTGGGCTCCATCGCGGCCGTAAATCAGCTCTCAGAGCACTTAACTTATGGTTTATTCATAGCGCTCAGGGCTTATTTTTAGAGAGCGCCGCGGTGCTCAGTTGGATCGAGTGGAGGAACGTCAGTGTGAACCCAAGCATTTATGCTGTCTCCCCCTCTGCGTTTGCCATATGCTGCATTTTCATCCAGTGCCCCAATTCTGCAGGTGCGTGGTCTGGCTTAACCAGAAGCAGCTGCTGAAAAAACACGCATTGATTTTAGCGAGGTTGAGAGGGGAGCGGCCATCTGAGTTTCATTGCATGACATCTTGCATCTGGACAAACCTGCAGGGGCCAAAGGAAGGTGACCGCAGCGCTGACTGCTCTGGGAGGAGCAGAGGGAAGCCCAGCGAACCCCATGGACGGACCTGAGGGCACCCATGCAGCCCTGAGCGGCATTTCTGAGCACAGCAGCGTGCCTGCGGGCAGCTGATGGGTGGGCTTGGAAGTAGCTCTGCCCTTCAGCCACCTTTTCAGTGCCACGCAGAGGGTGCTGGTGCTGCTGGTTACAGGCATTGCCTGGGGTGATGTTTACGAGGGTGGGTGGTGACAGGACAAGGGGAATGGCTTGAAAGTGAGACAGGGGAGGTTTGGGTTGGATGTGAGGAGGAAGTTTTTGAGCCAGAGGGCGGTGAGGCAGTGGCACAGGTTGCCCAAGGAGGCTGTGGATGCCCCATCCCTGCAGGCATTGGAGGCCAGGCTGGATGTGGCTCTGGGCAGCCTGGGCTGCTGGTTGGCGACCTGCACACAGCAGGGGTTGCAACCAGGTGAGCGCTGTGCTCCTGTGCAACCCAGGCCATGCTGGGGTTCTGTGATTCTATGATTATGGGTCCCTATGGCACCCTGTGGATCCCTATGGCACCCTATCAATCTCTATGGCACCCTATGGATCACTGTGGCTCACTATGAATCCTTATGGCACCCTGTGGATCCCTATGGCACCCTATCAATCTCTATGGCACCCTATGGATCACTGTGGCTCACTATGGATCCTTATGGCACCCTGTGGATCCCTATGGCACTCTATCAATCCCTATGGCATCTTATGGATCACTGTGGCTCACTCTGGATCCTTATGGCACCCTGTGGATCCCTATGGCACCCTATCAATCTCTATGGCACCCTATGGATCACTGTGGCTCACTATGAATCCTTATGGCACCCTGTGGATCCCTATGGCACCCTATCAATCTCTATGGCACCCTATGGATCACTGTGGCTCACTATGGATCCTTATGGCACCCTGTGGATCCCTATGGCACCCTATCAATCCCTATGGCACCCTATGGATCACTGTGGCTCACTATGGATCCTTATGGCACCCTGTGGGTTCTCTGGGCAGCCTGGGCTGCTGGTTGGCGACCTGCACACAGCAGGGGCTTGGAGCCAGATGAGCGCTGTGCTCCTGTGCAACCCAGGCCATGCTGGGGTTACGCGATTCTCTGATTGCCTCCATATCCAAAAGGTGTTGCAGCACAATCAAGAACCCATGTTGATGAGCTGTCACTCACTACAATTAATTTAAGTGGAAGAGAAGTTTCCAGCCTCTTTAGGCATGCTAAATGCACTGCAGGGAGATGTTTCCTCACTCCATGATGAACCTGTGTGGAGCAGCGTGCTTCCTAGGTTGCTTTAGAACTTTTGAGATAGCATTACTGTCCTGTGCAGGTGACTCAGGCTGGATGTTAGGAAGCATTTCACCTGCAAAGAGCAGTGATGCAGTGGCACAGCTGCAAAGGGAAGCTGGGGAGTCACCATCCCAGAATGGTGGAGACGTGGCACATGGGGACATGGTCGGTGGGCATGGTGGGGTGGGATGGGATGGGATGGGATGGGGTGGGATGGGATGGGGTGGGGTGGGATGGGATGGGATGGGATGGGGTGGGGTGGGATGGGATGGGATGGGGTGAGATGGGGTGGGATGGGATGGGATGGGATGGGATGGGGTGGGGTGGGATGGGATGGGATGGGATGGGGTGGGGTGGGATGGGGTGGGATGGGATGGGATGGGATGGGGTGGGAGGGGATGGGGTGGGGTGGGATGGGATGGGATGGGGTGGGATGGGGTGGGATGGGATGGGATGGGATGGGGTGGGGTGGGATGGGATGGGATGGGATGGGATGGGGTGGGATGGGATGGGATGGGATGGGATGGGATGGGATGGGATGGGATGGGATGGGGTGGGGTGGAATGGGGTGGGATGGGATGGGATGGGGTGGGGTGGGATGGGATGGGATGGGATGGGATGGGATGGGATGGGATGGGGTGGGATGGGGTGGGGTGGGATGGGATGGGATGAGATGGGATGGGATGGGATGGGATGGGATGGGATGGGGTGGGGTGGGATGGGATGGGATGGGGTGGGATGGGATGGGATGGGGTGGGATGGGATGGGATGGGATGGGATGGGATGGGATGGGATGGGGTGGGGTGGGATGGGATGGGATGGGATGGGGTGGGATGGGGTGGGGTGGGATGGGGTGGGATGGGGTGGGGTGGGATGGGGAGGAGGGGATGGGATGGGATGGGATGGGATGGGATGGGATGGGATGGGGTGGGATGGGGTGGAATGGGATGGGATGGGGTTGGATGTGGGGATCTTGGAAGTCTTTTCCAACCTCGTTGTTTCCATGATTCAGTGGCTCAGCTTGGGCTGGCAGGAGACTTCTTGATGGTCTCTGCACGACTCAGGTGTATCCTAAGAGCTTTGAACAATTGGTTGTGTGTTTTCACGTGGGATCACAGTTGAGATTCGATGTCCAGTCTCCCTCCTCAAGCTGTGCCACCCAGAGCAGTTTGCCTAGGACCATGGCTATAGCATGCACATCAACCCTTTGGATGTTCCTGTGGCCCACACACTTGTTTGTGGGCTCAGCTCTTTGGTATGAGATCAGAGAGCAGCCAGGCTGGGGAAGGTGGCAGAGGGCGCTCAGGGGTGCATGGTGCGAGGTTCCAGTGCTGCAAGTGGAGGAGCCTGATGGAGGCCTCCATCTGTACCGCTCCGTTTAGCAAGCAGAAGAGATGTGAAAAGCAGAAAAAAAGTTGAGAAAGAGAAGTGAGAGTGAGAGGAGATGAGAGAGGCGGCAATGACGTGCGGGTCCTGCACGGCTCACAGCTCAGCCATCACCTCCTCTGCTCTGGAACCAAATATTTGAGCTGCATCAAGAGCGCAAAGTCAGCTACAGGAGGTGAGGACCGATGGAAATGTCCATCTCAGAGGGAGCACGGCTGCTTTCTGCTGTGCTGGAGCAGGTCAGGAGTTCAGGGTGAGAACTCCCTGTGCTTCCCCGGAGCACTGCTTTCTTCAGCAGCCAAATGCCTTCGTTCCCTCTGACTGCTAAGATCTGTCTGAATGCAGCAGACTGAATAAAACTGCATAGGCTGAGTGGGATCGTGCTCAGCAACGGAACATCCACGCTGCCACTGTTCTGCATCTGGACAACACAGAAAGACACCGATAAATTGCAACAGGCTCAAAGGAGGGCAGCAAAGTGATGCTGGGCAGCCTCCTCTGATCTCACTGCCTTCGTTTGGGCTGGGGGGGGGTCTAGAGAGCTCCTGATGTCCCTTCCCACAGGATGATGATTGTGGGCATTGGGGAGGGAGAGCTGGGAGCAGGTGGCAGCGATGCACTCAGTTACCATCGGTGTTCTCAGTGATGTGTGCAGGATGCGGGGCAGTTCTGCACACCAACAAAGCATCTCTGGAGTTACTCAGTGTATGGGTGCGTCGTCGTGCTGGAGCTTGAAGCTGAGTTATTAAGGAAAAGCCGTGCTGGTCTGTTTAATTTCAGTGTGCTGCAGTGCAATGCAGCGTTCCCAAAAGGAACTCCACACCATTTCAGTAGTATTGAACATTTCGGTTTGGTTTGTTGTCTGATTTAAGAAGCTGTCATCCCTCAGGGACATGAACTAAAGCACAGCACTGAAATGTAACCCAGAGTTTGGGCAGAGCCTCAAGGGGAAAACCCACCCAGACAAATAAAGCAGAGGAATTCATCCTGATGTAATGCTGCCCCTGAAATGCACCTCCTGCACGGCTCCCACCCAGCCTTTCATCAGCTGATGGCAGTTTGTGACCGGCTGTTGGGCTCAGTGAGCCCTCGGCTGTTCTGGACAGCACCTGGAGATGCGGGCAGAGGAGAAGGTCAGGCTGGTAGCTGGGTTTTAAGTGGGATTTTGAGAGTTGTGCTTGGAAAACAGGAGCAAAGCAGACCTGGGGGAGTTCAAGGGGCTGTGCCCAGGCTGACGCTCACTTTGGCCTCTTCCAGGTGGTGCAGATGCAATGCAACATGGAGCTGAATGAGGACAAGACTCAGTGGCATGTGAGTGCACAGCCCCACCAGGATGCGACGAGCAGCATCTGTTCTCTGCAGCACGGCACCCCTTGGTCTCAGTTCGCTGCAGGACCCACAGGACCTGCTCTTCTGTCCGAGGCAAAAGAAGCCCAGAGAAGAGCAAAGCTACAGCAGTCCATGACGTCTTTGGACACCTCTTAGCTCTGCTTCTTTCCAGTTTAACAGAGAGAGCATCTCTCTGAGTCACCCAAACTATGCCCCAAAGACACCCCACATGTTGGCATTGACCAGCATCCCCCTGCTCGCCCTGCCAGCAGCTTCCAGCATTGATACTGTCTCTTACAATGAATGTACAGAGCTCTCTCTTCTCTCTGCAGCTCACGCTCCTGCTGATCCTGGAGGACAAGCTGCACCGACAGCTGAGCTACGACTTGCTGCCCAGTAGGTCTCCTTGCTTCTTGTGCATGAACTGGAAGCCCTGGTCAGGTTTGGGGTTAGGGCTAGGCACAGACTGTGCCTGCACTCAGCTCTTCTCCCCTCCTTGTGCTGGGAGAGCAGACCAAACTTCATATCCCTGTGGCACCGTTCTTGTTGCCTTTGGCACGCGGTGCCAACCTGCAGCTGAAGTGAACTCTGTGAGTCCCGTGGCCATCAGGAGCGTGCACTGAACCCAGAGATGTGTGACTGGGGCAATCCCAGTGAATGAGTGCATTCTTTGCCTTTTCCCAGCTCTGGGGCAGTCTCCACAGCACCTTCCAAGGAGCTGCTGCGCTCTTCTCTTGGGGAACCCCATGGCCCTGGGGCAGGGCACTTCTCCTGGGGCCGGTCTGACGCAGCAGCTCCTTCCTAAGGTGTGCAGGAGCCCTCTGCAGGCTGCACAGCTGGAGTCCCTTACAGGAAGAACAAAAACACAAAGCTTGGAAACTGACGCTTGGGATTTGCTGCTCCGCCAGCTCGTCCTGTTCCTACCTGCAGGAAGCGGCCCGCTTCCTTTTCATGCTGAGCCCAACCATGGCAAGCTCAAAGACCTGCCAGTGACACACTGCCAAGGCATTGTGCTGTGTGATGTGGGGCTGGAGCTCAGTCCTGCCTCTCACCCACTCCCCTCTCTGCTCTGTTGGCCCCAGCGTCCTCAGAACTGTGAGCGGCAGCACGCAGTGCGTGCCCCTAATGCGCAACGGGGCGCAGCTGGGCTGGAGAGGTGCGCTTTGTTGGGAGGGGACGAGCTGGGATGCACCAACATTCTCACTGTTCCTTCCCTCTGCAGCTGATAACTCCAAGGACCTCGCCACAGAGCTGGTGCACTACGGGTTCATCCACGAGGTAAGGCTGCTCGTGCGCCGTGCCACTGTCAGCGCGCGCTGTGTGCCGCACAGCCTGATGCCTCCTGTCTTATTCCCCATCTGGGCCACGGGGCCCAGGCTGCAGCTCTGTGCTGCACTCGTGCCCTTGCTCAGTGCTTCTCTGCTTGATTTTTCTGGGCTCCACACTTTGCTCCTGCTGTTCTGAAGGGTCAGCCATGTAGCAGTGACAGCTCACCACACTCGCTGCATCAACTCCCTGCCTTTCTGAATGTGAAAGCCTGAGCCGTGCCAGGGAGAAGCGGCCAGGACCCAGCAGCCCACGCTGCTCTCAGGTCACTTTGCAAACTTCTCCCTGTCAGAAGTGCCCTACAGCAGCACTGCCCCTTCCAGGCTCTCCCTTGGTGTCTGCAGACGGACTCAAGGAGGAACGCAGAGCTGCGCAGTCATTTGGGCAGCGTGGCCTCAGGGCAAAGGAGTGTGGGGAAAATGAAAAATGCGTTTATTTTTCTGTTTTGTACAAGTTGGGGATTCTGGGGCTGTAGGCAAAGCTTTGAAGCGTTTCTCATTCTGGATCAGACAAGGCAGGGTTTAGCTTCACTCACTGAAAAATAAATGTGAATAGGCCTGGAAACAAAAAAAGTGTATTCAGGCTTCCTTCTTTTCTTCACCTGAGCACAGCAACTGCACAGCTTGGAACTGAAACAGCAGAGTGCTTTCTCCTGTGTGCTGGAAAAAGCGTGGCAAACTAATCTGTCGGCTTGCTTTTTCTTCTATATTTAGGATGACTGTGAGAAACTGGCTAACTTCCTGGAAAATGCCTTCCACAAGCACCGGTCTCCTCCCTTGTGAGTCACCCCTGGGGCAGTGGGGTCCCTGCGCTGTGGGGACGGGCACGATACCCAGCAAGGAGCAGCCATGGGCTCTGGAACCAACTCCTCCAGCGGGGCCGCTCCAGACTGAATCTTTGCAGTCCGTGAGAGTCTGTATGCCTTTGCTGTGGCGTGGAAAGACAACAGCAAGCGGAATAGCAACCAGCTGTAACACAAGGAATGGCCTCTGCACCAGCACGTGCCCCGGCCCCTGCTCCTGGAGAGGCAATCCAGGGTAGCTGTGGGGCCTGGGGGAGCGCTGATGGTGTTTGTGAAGATGTGGAGTTGCTGCAAGAGTCCCACAGACTGATGCATTTGCCTCTGGGAGTGATAAGCTTTTCTCACTGTGGGTCCTAAAGCTCTTTCTTTTTTCCTCTTTGCCAGCTGGTGATGGGTGCGGAAGGGAGGAAAGCTCCAGCGCAGTTTGCCACCTGCCACGTTCCATCCTCTATCTCCTTTTCCTGATGTTTTGTTAAGGTTTCCCACGCACAGCTGAACCGCTGTGATGCCTTTCAGTTAGAAGCTCGCATCTTGCTGTAAGCTGACAGGTGGACTTTGTGAGCTGGACTTGGCGCTGCAGGAGAAGAAACTGCAGCAACCCAAACCCAGCTGGATCCCAACACAGGGAACAGCAGAAACGTCACTGGTGCTGAACAGAACCATTTTCACTGCTGTTTGTCTCACGGCCTTCAAAAATCTTATGGTATCCTAAGGGGAAAAACCCCTATGTCTCTTCCTTCCCTGCGTGTCCTGGGGTGTTTGGAACTTCCATCGCTTGTGCATAGAAAGGCGCCATCGTAGCTGCTGCCCATCGGGTTCCATTGGTAAAAATCAGCAATAGAGATTATTCGTGTAGTGAAAGCTGTGCTGTGAGCAGCCCTGCTGCCGCGCTGCGCTGTGCCAAGTCTTCCATCGCCCGCCTCGTGCCGCGTGGTGCTGCACCGGCTGTGTGGCTGGGGCCGCCGTGCTGCGCCGCTGTGCCGAGCTGCCACTTGTGCCGTGTTCCCCAGTCGTGCTGCGCTGTGCCGGCCTGACAGAACTGACAAATCAATAAAGCCATTGCAAGCAGCTTACCTCACGCCAGGAGCTGGTCTGCTGAGCGAGCACCCGGTGGTCTCTTGGTCACTCTTAGAGTTAACAAGAGTGAAGCAGCTTCCTCGAGTTCAACGCTGACCCAGCAAAGTCGGGTAGATTGGATAGAGAAGGCATTCGCAGGAAAAGCAGCATTCAGCTGCGTGATGCAGAAATTGCTTTGTCCTGGACAAGCTTGCACTTGCCTTTGCAAACTAAGAAGTGCCTTCATACACCAGCTGCTGCTTCCTTGCTCAGCCGGTGAGCTCTTTAGCACCCTTCACCCTCATTCTCAATTCTGAATGTCATTACAGCTCAGCTTGAGCGATGGATCTCCCTCCTGCTGGCTGCAATCAGCAGTTACAAGTGTGTTAACTGGCAGCCACAGGGTGTTTCATGCACACGTCAGGCAGCAGTCACAGCGCCACAGGAGATCTGAGGTTGGTGAGGGCCGCCCTGAGCGGTCCTCCAGCCCAGTGCTGGGTGGCCCAGTGCCATGTCAGGTCTGAGAACCCCCACGGGTGGAGACATCCAGCCTGCCTGGATAACCCGCGGGTAACCAGTGTTCAGCCAACCTCAGTGAAAAAAAGATTTCCCCGTTTTTTAATTTGGGCCCATTGCTCAGCCTCTTGCCCCGGTGCTGGGACCACCAAGAACAGCCTAGCTCCAGCTTCTTGCATTGGAACTGGATGATCTTTAAGGTTCTTTCCCATACGAACCACTCGATCGTTCTGTGGACTTTAAAAGCCCTCCCAACCCAACCTGTTCTGTGATTCCATGAGTCTTCACCCACTGATCAGGCATCTGTTCACGCTGATGTGCAGCCATCCCAGCTCTCAGACTCTCCCACCGTGCACCCTCCAGGCCCTTTGCCATCTAGGCTGTCTGCGCTGGGCTCGCTCCATTTCATGGGCTCTGTGCTTTTGAGGGAACCTCAAAGAGGAGAGGAGAGGTTCTTCCCTCAGCCAGTTAATGAGGCTTTCCCAGGGCAGCCCAGGTGGCCATGGGCCTCCTTTGCTGCAGGAGTATTGCAGGCCCACAGCTCAGCATCCAGAGAGACGTGCATGGCTGCCTCTGCAGAGCTGTCACCAGCACAAGAATGGAAATGCTGCCCTCATGTTTGTTTGTGCTGTGCAAGTCAGACAACGGTCCTGCCAGACAAGGGGGGGATGTGTCCCTGGCACCGATGGTCAGGTCTGTCAGCTCACAGTGCCTGAAATTCCTGTCCGTGTATCATAGCTGTGGTGTGGCACATAGAAACACAGAATCACAAAGGTTGGAAAAGACATCCGTATCACGCAGCCCAACCTCCCGCCTATCACTGCCCCCAGAACCACGTCCCCAGGATATCGAACCGTTCCTTCAACCCCTCCAGGGTCAGTGACTCCACCGCCCCCCAGTGCAGCCCGGCGCAGCTTCCTGAGCAGGAGTTTTTCCAAATCCAGCCCAAATCTGCCCTGCCTCAGCCTGAGGCCATTCCCTCTCGTCCTGTCGCTGCTACGCGGGAGCAAAGGCCGAGCCCAGCTCACCACAGCCTCCCTCTCTGAGTGCCCCGGGTCACTGCAGAGCAATAGGGGTCCCCTGAGCCTCCTCTTCTCCACGCTGCACAAATCCCATTCCCCCAGCCGCTCCCCATAGGATTTGTGCTCCAGACCCTCCCAGCTCCGCTGCCCTTCTCTGCACGCTGCAGGGCCTCGGCGTCTCGCCTGCAGTGGGGGCCCAACTGAGCACAGCGCTGAGGTGCAGCCTCCCCACAGCTGAGTACAGAGGGATGAGCACCTCCCGCGTTGGTGGCTGCACTGTGCCTGGCACAAGCCGGGATGCCATCGGCCTCCTTGGCCACCCGGCTGCCATGTGCTCTGCATCCTGCACAGTATCTGCTAGAAGATCTGTTAGATCTACTAGAAGGTGTTCTGGAAGATCTACAGTCATTAGCAATTGCACGGTGTAGGAATCCGCTGAGCCTCAGTAATGAATGCCTGCCAGTGGTTACCTGCTCTCAAATTCAGGCTAGAAAGAAGGCCGATTGGTTTTGTGTTCTGATTCAGACGTTGCACCTTTTCTGCTAGCTGAAAAAAAGATGCTTTGCAGTGCAGAACTTCCTGACCATCAGCACTGAGATGTCAAGTCGTCGCACGGCTTTCAGGAAGCTTTACTGGCTTGAACTTTCTGAATCGTTGATCAGAACCTTAAGGATCTGTAAAACTCCTGTGGCATTTCCACCCTCTGCGGCAGAATCAACATTTCCACTGGTCTGACTTCGCCCGTGCATTTAAATCTGTGCATAAAAGACTGGGCCACCCGAGAGGAAGAGCAGAACGGCACAGGTCACAGTGCTGCAGCCGCTCCATGTCGCGCATCAGCACCCATCGCACGCCCCCAACACACAGCGCGGGCTCAGCGCTCCGCCCAACGCGCAGGGGGCGCTCTGCGACGGGTGGGTGGCAGCGGAAGCGGAAGCAGAGCGAGGCTGGCGCCAACTCTGTCGTCCCGCCCGCTCTCACCCACATTCTCGCGAGATGTTCTCCCAAGTCTTTCTACAGGACCTCTCGCGAGAGTTACCCCTCTGCGCGCTCCTGAAGGTTCTCGCGAGAGTTTCGTGCCGATCGCCGACGGGGTGGACAAGATGGCGGCCACAACGACCATCTCCTTGGTGAGTCGCAGCCCACGCCGGCTCTGCTCCGTGCGACCCGGGCCGGATCGGGCGGGCGGCTCTCCTCGCCTCGGCCCTTCTCGGCTCGGCTTCCTTCGGGTCGTCCTGCGGCTCTCCGAGGCCCGGCTGCTGCTCGGGGCTCTCTGCTCGCCCCGCGCTGGATCGGGCCGGGGCTGCGGCCTGTTCTGGCGCTGCCGGCCGGGGCTGCGGCTCTGCAGGCCGGCACGTCGCTGCCGGTGCTCGAGGTTCGTTGGGGAATTAAGTTCTCGCCGTTGTCATAAGAGGATTTTAGCGTATTTTAGGATATTTTCCGCCCTGAGGCCTCGTAGCGTACGGCTCCGAGGTTGGGCTGTTGGCTTTAGCTCTGATGGAGGGGCTCCGTGCGCTGAGGCGTCAGTGTTTTTGTGTTTGCTGCCACGTTATCTGCTCGCGAAGGGATCCCAGTCCTGCCGGTCACTGTGGGAGTCCGTCGTGTTTTTGGAAGGTTCAGTAGATTTCTTCTCAAGGAAAGACCGCTGATGCGGTGTGAAACCAGAAGTCTCGCTTCAGAGGCTTGTTTGTTTCCTATGTGAGTGAAATCTCAAATTTTGGAAGTTAAATGCTTTGTTCAGGTGCCATTCAGCCTTTCTTGGACTGATTTGTTTTTGTTTTTTGCAAAATACAGAATTGTAAATGGAATTGTGTGAAATGGAAACATGAAACCTCTGCTGTGTCGCACCGCTGGGGGAACCTGTGGTGTGAAAACTGGATGCTGGGGAGCTACCCAAGGGGTGGCCGTGGTGCTGTGCCCCCCAGACACCATCTGATGCTCACAGCTTTGCCTGGACCACTGGAGTGACACAGCGGGATGCTTCGCAATGTTTTTGTGCTTTCTACTTCCTCACCCCGCCGTCGTTTTCTTTAAAACGTTGGATTTTTGTTGTGAACAGAACTGATTCTAAAGCTGTTAGCCTTGAGCCCACACAAGGGTCTGCCTTTGTACTATGAAGGAGGTGTTTCTTAGAGCCCTCCTTGTTTGACTTCGTGAATGTTGGCGCTCAGAATCAGGACTAAATACAAATAACTCACAGTTTGATTCTTGTCTTGTTTAATGAGGTCTTCGTTAGGTTAGGCAATTAGCCAAATTAATTCTGGGGATGAGCATTCAGGCTTTAAGCATGTAATGCTAAATTTGATTCCTAAGGTGATGAAGAATGAAAGGAATGTTGCGTTGCTCAGGAAATACAAGAGTGAAACGTTAGTTCTCCCTCAGAGCTGAGGCAGTGGCTGTCCTTTGTCTCCCAGCATGTTGTTTCAGCCAATTGCTCTGCTGTCCCTCCATGTTTTGGTCCCTGGATGTTTTAAAATAGCAGCATATACCTTTTCAATGGGAAAGTAACGTGGCAGCTTTAAAACAGCAAGCCTCCATCTGGTTCTGCTGCATGCAGTGCAGTGGTGGGGTGGCTGCAGTCAGGCTGTCAGAGCCACAGTTCCATTCTGGAAATTACCTTACAACACAGACAGAAAAGCAATGGAATTGTTTCAGAGATTCTATGTAGGTACGCGTTACCTATTTATATTACCTGCAGTAGTAAGATTTCACACTGTGAAATCAACTCCTGGGTCGCTTGCCTTCAGATTTGGTGCTTGGATTGACTCTTCTTGGGAGCAGCACGCAGTAAGCATGAGGAGTTGCATTATTTCTGTTTCGTTGCCTTGTAACCCTGAGCATTCAAGCTGAAGTCTGTTAGCTCGCAGCGTCAGTTCCCACTCAGAGGGCTGTAATCCTGTCGCAGACAAAGCACTGCGTGGAGCCCAAGCCGGCCTTAATGATCCTGGTGTTACTCTTGTAACACTGAGAGTTAACTTTGGCTCTATGACATTCAATTCAGTGTAGGTTCCTCTAATGGCTGTCCGTGGCAGCAGCAGCTGGGAGGCAGCATTGATGTGTGGGTGAACGCCAGAAATTGGCAGCAGCAGTCCTGGGGCTGAAGGGACACCTGAGCTGGTGATGGGGATGGGAGATGAGGAACGGCGCCCGTGCTTTGGGTTTGTGACTGCTTCACAAACAGAGCGCTCGGGAGTTGCAGCAGGCTGCCCACGGGGGTGATGGAGGCCCGTTCCACGCAGCTCTCAGAGATGTGGATGTGGCATGAAGGGATTTTTAATGGTCTGTGTGGTTTTTGTGTGAGTTTTGTTCTGATCTTATTGGGAACCAGCTGGATCGACCATCCAGCACGGTGTTAATTCACTGGGCTTGGAGGCACTGCGTGTCTGTACTGACCCACACTTGTTTCTAGTCCTTAAGATCCAGACTGAGTTGAACATCCCAGCCGTCAGTCGTGCTGTGTGATCAGTGGCACCTTTCCTTCCGAGTTTGGTGTTGGTGCCCCTGGCTGCTTCAGGTCTCCCCTCTGTGCTGGCAGGGAGGCTGCTCTGATGTGCCTGGGCTCAGGCCAGTGCTGCTGCACAAACTGCTTCTCTCAGTGCAGCTGCAGTGCTTTTCTGCTCAGGGCCAATTGAGATTTGGTGGCTGG
This sequence comes from Tympanuchus pallidicinctus, assembly GCF_026119805.1. Lineage (NCBI taxonomy): Eukaryota > Metazoa > Chordata > Aves > Galliformes > Phasianidae > Tympanuchus > Tympanuchus pallidicinctus. The sequence goes on along the minus strand of NW_026294783.1, from coordinate 215,595 downwards.
CTGGAAAGGCTGGAGGGTGAAGGAAAAATAAGTTCAGTGAAGACAAACAAATGGAGCTCTGGGGTTTTGCAAGCACAGGTTTTGTTCCCAGCTTACTTTCTGAGTGGGGACTTTCAGAGCATGGGCTCTGCTGTTGTACTGGAAGCAGTTAGTTGGGAAAACAGTAAAAAATGGAAAGGGGAGGATGTTCCTTTGTCAAAAGCAACACATCTTTTAAGGAGATTGAATTGGGTGTTATAAATCCTGTGAAAGCTGCACAATGTCGGATCGCTTTCATGTTCATTGCGTGCTTATCTGGTGCCACAGATTTACCAGGCATTCAGTTCACATTGTTGAATGCTTTTTATGTAAACATCATGTCGTTTCAGCAGACAAATCTCTTTTCGTTTGGCTTCTTCCATCCCTCCTTCCCCAGCTTGCTCTTTCCCTGATCTCTGTGTCACTGAGAAAATGGACCCTCATTTCCCACACCTGAACTTCACGTAGACGCTGGCTTTGTACTGAGCTGATCTTCCAGCTCTAACCTTCTGATGCCACACGCAGTCAGCTGGCACCAAAGCTCTGTCAGGACGTTTCCTTACCCACAGTGTTTCTGTTATTTACCTGGGGCAGCTCTGCTGTTTCTTCTCCTCCATCTGCATTTACTTCTCAGCACTTCTTTTGGATCCCTTCATCCCTGCTGTTACTGTAGGCCGTGTGTCTCTGCTTGCAGGACAGGCAGACAGGTGACGCAGTGTTTCACGTGGCATGGTGTCTGAATTGGCATCTCTTCCTTTCTTGCCACGGCCCACGTGTCAGTCAGGCTGAGCAGTGTTTGAGTGCCCAACGCTGAGCCCTTCTCAGCTGTTCTTTAGGGCCTGGACAGCAGCAGGTGCACCTGCACCATGCAGACCTGTGCTGCGAGAGCAGTGCTGTGGGAATGTTGCACGTTGCAGCTTGGACTGTTGGCTCTTGATGTCATTTCATTGCAAATGCTGCCTTAGTGCAGTACCTCTGGGTGCCCCAGCATGCTGCCGTGCAGCCAGCTCTGGGCCTTGTCCTCCCAGCTGCTGTGCTTCGTGGCTGGCACACTGACGCTCCATTGGGCAGTCGCAGCCAAGGGGCTGAGATCACAGAGTCACACAATGACTGGGTTGGAAGGGACCCCAAGGATGATGAAGCTCCAACCCCCACCACAGCAGGGCCACCAACCTCCCCGTTTCACAGCAGCCCAGGCTGCCCAGGGCCCCATCCAACCTGGCCTTGAACACCTCCAGGGATGGATGGGGCATCACAGCCTCTCTGGGCAGCTGTTCAGCCCCTCACCACTCTCACAGCACAGAACTTCCCCTGACATCCAACCTCCAGCTGCCCTGATGGTGGTCAGGAGGGCAGTGCTTACTGCGTGTGAAGGTAACACCCAGAACAGTGTTGGTTTTAATGGCTCAGTTCTGGTGCAGCTGGGAGTCGTTTACAAAGCATGGTGAGAAATGTGTCAGGGGATCGTGGTTCCTGTGTGTGTGTGTTTTGAGGACTGCGTTTGCAGAAGTTGGACTTGTGTTGAGTTTGGAGCTCCAGGAGAACTGAGTATGCTGCCAGATAGCATCACTGAAGCATGCTGTAGAATTTCCTTCTTTGCTTCAATGAAACAAATGTTGCTCACACAAACATGTGGTTACTGAAGCGCTTTGGGCACAGGATGTCTGGGGACGTTTAAATGCCTGCCTGCTCTGTGTGTAGCACACCTGGCAGTGCTGATGGAAGGACCTTGCATGTGCTGCACACTTTGTGTTTTGCAGCACGTTCGTTGCACTCCCTGCCGTGGCGCCGACGGGTGCTGCTGAGCTCCCATCCTGGTAGCAGCAATTTGGGGTGAGGAGCAGTAAAAGGGCGCCATGCACACAAGGGCTTGCAGAGTTTGAGTTGCAGCTGCGAGCCAGAAGCTGAGGTGGTGGCTGTTGAGCCGAGGTGGTGGTGGTTGAGCCGAGGTGGTGGTGGTTGAGCCGAGGTGGTGGTGGCGGTTGAGCCGAGGTGGTGGTGGTTGAGCTCAGGTGGTGGTGGCTGTTGAGCCGAGGTGGTGGTGGTTGAGCTCAGGTGGTGGTTCTTGTGCACGTTGAGGTCTTTTCTGGGAGTTAAATCTGTCGTGCACATGAAAGCACTGCCTTTGTCACAGCCTTGGGCTGCTGGCTCTGCAGCCTCACTGCTGCGGGGCTGTGCGATGTGAGCAGGCCGTGATGAGCACAGCCCTCCAGCCGCTGATGTGAGCAGAGCGAGGAATAACTACTTCTATAACAAAGTACTTTTAGTGAAGCTTCTTGTTGCCGATTTACTCCTCAAGTATCATCAGTCCTTTTTCCACTCCTACCTTATTTCATCTCCTGTGTCGCTCACTTGCTACGGTTCCTAAAATAAATGAGCCTCTGTTTTTGTTTTCTCTTGTGTGTGTTTGTACTCCAGGGAGGTTCTGAGCCCTGGAGTAGATTTCCAGGAGATGCGCCTGAACTCTTGGAGTTCAAACCAGTCAAAGGCCTCACGGCGCTCAGAAGCAGCATCCGTAGCACCAGGTGTACTCTGTGTTTCTCTCTGTGTGAAGGCAGCTCGCGTTCTCCCTCCTGCTGGCAGTGTGACACACGTTCCTGTTGCTCTCTGCTGTTGGATGAGGCAGTTTGCAGGGGTTGCGGTGTGAAGCACAGCCTGCTTTCCCAGAGCTGCTGTCCCCCTGCTGCCTGACAGCTCCACCTGCATCGTGCCGAGGCTTTTCCTGGTGCTGTTGTTACCCTCACACGCTTGGGAAGCACATTGGCTTTTTTTCAGTGTTCCGTGGTCGCAATGAATCCTGGAGACGGCGAAGCCTTCCTGCCCTGCACAGATCGCCGTTGCCGTATGGCTTTGCTGATTGCTTCCTGTTCTCAGTTGTAGTGTGGGCCCTGCAGTGCTTCCTGCTGATCAGCCGTGTGCTCCTTAGTGGTTCCAACTGCCGCTGTTCTTATTTGTGCATCAGCTTTTCTTTTTGCTCTTTTTGATTCACCCCAGGTCTCTGTGTGTTATTTCATGGTGTTGTGAACTGCAGTCCATGCAGTCCAGCGAAGCAACTGCAACTCCAGAATGTTGTGTTCTGGTGTTCGTGCAGAGGGTTTTTACATTAGGAGAGTTTATTTCACGTCTGCTTGATGTCTGTTATACCAGAAAATGCTCACAACTCCCTTAGGATGAGCTCGAGGCTGAGACACAGTCAGGATCTGCTGTGCAGCAGGCTGTGGATGACCTAGGGCATCTCTGGATGTCACTGAGCTCGCCCTGCAGCTCTGTTGGCTGTCCTGGTGTGCAGCTTGCTGCCCTGCTGGGAGGCAGCATGCAGGCAGCGTGCAGTGGTACTCTGACACTTGTGGCTGAACTGGGAGGAACCTTTCAGTGGGTGAAGTGGCTGCTCTGTGGGTGAATGGCTTACGTTCATGCTTTGTGTCCCTATCTGAGGTTTGCTCCGTGGTAATTTTTACACTGGTAGCACTTTGCATGCGGAGGGAGGTCCATTCAGCCTGGTACCTCTCTGCTGCCAGGCAGGTGGGGATATTTGTCCATTCTGGAATTCTCAGTTGGGTTGGGAGGGGAGCTGAGTTCTGCTTTCAGGAATGATGCAGGCGGAGCTGACAGGAGCAGCAGAGCAGGGCAGGTGTGTGGCTTCAGGCCCGGGGTGCAGTCCTGGTGTGGGATGGATGGCTGCAGCTGTGATGCTGCGGTGCTGTGATCCGTTCTCACTCCTTCCTCTGAGTCTGCAGGAAAGCAGCTTCTGCCATGGTGCGGTGTGTCTGTGTGAATGGAAGTCAGAGCAGGTCTGCACAAGGAGTGAGCAGGATTCTGTTGGGAAGATGAGCACCGTTTACCTCGTGGTAAGGAATCCCCAGTCCAGCAGGGTGCTCTGTCAGCTAGGCTGGAGTGGTCCCCATAGTGAGGCCTACAGCAGGGGTGGGTCTGGCTGTGAGGCTGCCTCAGGACCAGCCTGAAGTCGGAGCATCACTGAGGGCATTTTCCAGATGTGTTCTAAACACCGACAGGCACGGGGCACAGACACTTCTAGAAGTCTGTCTTAGAAGGAATGCCACCCCGCTTTGTGCCCAGGTTGAGAAACAAGAAGTTGGTGAATGAGCTGGCTAAGCACCAATTAGCAGTGCTTTCCCCCAGGTCTGCTGGTGGGAGGACGGGTGGCATCGCTGCCTCCGGAGAAGGGAGCTGCAGTCCTGGGGCAGCCCCAGGTGTTGGTGCAGAGCTCTGTGCTGGCTGTGAATGGAGCAGTGGGCCTTGGGGTGCAGCTGGGGGTGCCAGCCCTCAGGGGAGGCACTTGGTGGCACTGGTGTTAAGGATTGCTGCGTCTGAGCTGCTCTGGGCGCAGGTGGAGTTGGCGGTTCTGTAGGTGAGCAGGATGCAGAGGAGGCCCTGAGCCGAGAGGCCTTTCTTCCACCTTTCTCAGTGGAGGGCTCGAGGATGGCTGTGTTGGCTCTGTACCTCAGGGTGTCTGCTGAGAACACAGATATGTGGCATTTGCCTTCTCTCTGCTGTTCACCTCTTGAACTTGGCAACCTCTGTTATTTCCACGGCAATTTAAAAATCAAATCATTAGCCTGGATTGAGAGTAACACAAAGGTACTGGAGCTGCATTGGTGTTGAGGTGGTGTCCATCACTGCCATGGAAGGAATTTGGCTGGTTAAGTGTTGGAACGTTCTCGCAGTGCGTGTGGCTCCTTAGGGGGACGAGTGTGTGCTGTGCCTGAGCCCCCGTGCTGGTGCTGGCTGTAACACAGCCCTGCATCTCACAGGGAGCTGCAGCAGCAGCCTGCTATCACTGCTCTGCTTGTGGTGGCATAAAGAGAACGCAGTGAAGTGCAGAGTTTGCGTGCAGATGCGGCGTGGATCTTTTGCTTTTGGCAGAGCGAGGCGTCAGGTGATCCCAAGAAGCAGCTCTTTGCTGGTCTCTGCTCACTCGATGCATCAGTGAGATCCTTCCTGTGGGGAGGACCCCGGTGTGTCAGAAGCGTTTGTGCCTGCAGGGGAAAACTCTTCTCTGTCAGTCAGTGCTGGGTTTGAATGGATGGGACCAGGTGAGCAGAAGGAACGGCAGCACTGCTGCTAAGCTGCTGGTTACTTCCATCCAAACTGTTGTTTGTTCCTGTGGGATGGCTTTGTTGCTGTGCCAGGAGAGCTGCTCTTGTTGTACTGACTGAACCTGAGCGGGTTTATTTCTTTTTCTTTTCCTTTTCCCCAGTACTGCTCTTGTTGGAGACCGCTGACACGTTCTGTATCTGTAACTGCAGAACTGAGGTACGCATCAGTAGGCTTTAATGATGAGCATAGCAGTGATGTGCTGGGGACTGCGAGGGCAGGGGACGTGCTAAGAACACGAGTTGGTAGGTGCTTAGCAGGGAGCCATGTGTGCCTTAGGGAGGTTTGTTGTTACCTGACGTGGTAAAAGAATGGGTTGGCTGTTTCACAGGAAGGAACCTTGGCATAAAACACGGCATGAAGGCAGTAGGACACCTTAAACCCAAAGAAGGATTTCATACATCAGTGATACCGTGAGAAGTTAGTGCAGGAGCCCAGCAGCTCCTTGTGTTGAGCGAGGGACTTTGGATGTGCAGCTCATGTGTGTTGTAGCAGGGATGAGAACAGTGGTGGTGTGACTTGGGACCTACAGCAGTGTTTTAATGTGGAGAACTGAGGGAACATTGAAGAAGAGAAACTGAGGGTAACAGAGCGGTGTGAGGAGTGATGGAGAGAACGGGCGATGATGTTTGGCGGAGCAGGGGGTGGGATGGAGGTGGTAGAAGTGAAGGCTGGGAGCTATTTAATTTTTCTTTGTTGCAAATGTGACGGCTGGGGAACTGTTCAGATTGAGCTGCCAACCTGTTTGTCACCTTGTGGTTGGATGGTGCTCCGTGGGAAGGGGCCTCAGCTTTCCTGTTGCAGAGCAGGTTTCCATGATGCACCAGCAGGTTTGGGAAGGCTTTTTAGCCAGCGCTGGCACGTTGGCATTCTGGAAATACAAAATCTGCGTGGTTTTGTCAGAACAGCTTTTCCACGAGTGCTTTTCTGTTTCCTTAGGGTACAGAGTCCATTAAGATGGAAAATGGTCAAAGCACAGCAGCCAAACTGGGGCTCCCCCCCCTCACACCCGAGCAGCAGGAGGCCCTCCAGAAGGTGAGTTTACCCCACGTCGCTGTGTCTCGCACTCCATCACTCTTCTTCTTCGTTTGGTTTCACCTGTTTGGTTTAGTTTTATTTGCTTGACAGTTGCTATTTTTTGCTGTGTTTTGAAACACGCCTTTATTGTTACAAGAGCAGAGCTCACCTGCCAGCAGCGCGCAGGGGAAATGCGTGTGCTCCCTGTGCATTCACACCTTCAGCGTTGCACCCAAGGATTGCTTGGGTTAGCTTGCAGTTTAAAGATGATTCTTGGAGAGCACATCCTGGAATTACCATCGGGGTAGGAGCTGTAATTTGTTTTTTTATAAACCCAAATCGTAACGCCTTCAGATCACACTGCAATTCTGAGACGATGTGTAACCGCCACAGAGTTCCCGTGAGGAGCAGCCTTGCACCACGAGCAGTGGGATTCTGATATGCTCCAGCTCTCTCATTTCATCCACGCAAGGAGCATCACACGATATCTGTTGTCCCCTTATCCTCCTTTCCACGTGAGGACACCCAGCAGCACGCAGCAATTTGCAGTCCCACCCGAGCCCTAATGTAGATGAAACTTCAGTCCGGCTCTGTTCCTGGACCCGCTTTGTGCGGCTGGTGGGGAGCTTTACTGCTGACCTGCGGCCCACTTTGCTGCTGAGAGGAAAAGGGGAGAAAGAGAAGCAAAGCAGGGGCTGTGGGAGCTGTGGGGTAGGCGCCTTCCGCATCCTGGTGAGGTGAGGCTGGCGTTGCTGTGGGTAGGCTTCATGTGAATGTTCCCGTTGTGCTGAAGCTGCCTGTGTGTGTGTTTGGCTCACAGTGTGAGACGGCCTCGTTTCCTCTGGCTTCTCCGTAGCTGACAGATGTACATCCTCCCCTTGTCCATTTCCAGGTTACCGAAGCACGCGTCTCAAAGCCACGGTTTAGAGCCTACTGTTCCCTTGCACCTCCCAAACACGTGCAGCCATGGACAGCAGGTGCCTGAGGGGTTTTGGCTGAAAGTGTGTGGCCCGTGGGCACAGGCACGTCTGTGGGTGTTAGGTTTCCTTTGACAAAGAGGCACCGTTCTGACACCGCTGGTGTAACGCTTGGGCCTTGTCAGAGTTCTAGAAGACTGGGGAAAAAAAAAAAGAAACAAGAGGCATCAGCTTTGTGTCCATAGGCTAGGAGCTGGAATGCTGGAGCATTTCAGTGAGCGTGAGCAGTGGGTCCCTCGAGTCAGAAGAGGACAGATGCAGTGAGGCGAGGGAGGGGTAGCGCATAGCCGAGAGCCTGGGCACGGGCGTTAGGAGCCCCTTTCCCTTCCGTAGAACCTCTTTGTCCAGATGTTCTGAGTGGAAAGGATTTGAAGGAGGCAATCTGTGCTGCCCTCATCCCAGCAGGTAAGGTGCTGCGGTGGGATCTGAGGGGCAGAGGGAGGAAGAGGGGAAATACTGAGTGTGTAGTGCATGCTGCTTTCCTAACATTGCGCCTGCTGCAGATTGAGTCCATCCAACCCTCTGCTCAAGCATTATGCTGTATTTCAGGGCTTGCAACTCCGAGATGCAGACCGAGACGTTAGCGAGCTGCTGGCTGCTGCCTAACGTACCGTGCCGTAGTGCTTAGGGCTGGAGCACCAAAAAGCACCATTGGCAGCCAGTTGTGTGGTTCTGGGGAGCGATGGTGTGAAGTCGGACGTCGTTCCGTGTTCTGTGGTATCGCCTGGTGATTACAGAGCCTGTATTTCCTCGTAGGCAAAGAAGTATGCGATGGAGCAGAGCATCAAGAGTGTGCTGGTGAAGCAAACCATCGCCCACCAGCAACAACAGCTAACCAACCTGCAGGTGAGAGGCCTTCCCAGACGCTCTTTCTGTCTTACTCTCCCCAACAAGGTGGAGTTCTTTTTACACTTAGAAGCAGAGCACAGCCCTGAGGCATGCCCGGAGCCAGGTACAAGCACTTCTATTTCCACAGTGAAATCGAAGTATACTGCCTTCAGCCCTCTAAAGAAATGCCCTTTGCTCACCAGTACAAATTGCCCCCCCAACTTTCACGTATCCAAAGAGAAAATCGTTAAGAGTTTCTCTCCTGTTAGTTGGCCAAACACTTCTCAAAACTCCAGAAGCTAAAGAATTAGCTGTGGGTTTCCCCCTCAGCTTACACGTGAGGTGGTGTCTGGGGTTACTGAGATCAGTATCCTTTCACCATCTTTCCCTCTGCAGGGGAGGGTGCCCTCTCTCCTCTGTTGTTGACGTGCTGCCCCACTTCCTTCCCCTTCAGCCGGGTGCCCTGCCGGCCTCGCTGGGAAGTCATTGGCTGCTCCTGAAATTTAGGCTGCGATGCTTTCGTCCTGGGAAAGGATTGCAATTGAACTGCCATTTACATCTCCCTTCCGCTGGAGATCTCAACACGTCTCACTGCTTTCTATTCAGTTGGGAAGCCCAAAATAATGGTTCTGGGGTTCAGATGTGTTAATGAAGTGTCACTGTGGATGTGCTTGCCACGTTAGGCAGCTCCGGCCTGTCAGGGCCGTGCGTGTTTCTGAGTGGCCGCTCTAGTTCGAGGGGCTTCTTTTTAAATGCTGGGGGTGAGTCAACGACAGTGGTTGCAGAGGTTACTATTGCCTTGAGTCCCCCCTGGGAGAAGACCCTGCTTCCTGAGGCAGTGGCAGCAGCACAACTCCACCCTGACCTGGTGGCCTGGAATCTGCAGGGTCCCAGCGCTGGACAGTCCTTGGGACCAGGCAGTGAGGGGCGAGGAAGGAGAGGCCTCTCTCACAGGTTCCCTGTGGCGCCGCTCTGCTTGAGTTTGTACAAACAGCCGTAGTATGCTCAGCTCCAACAGACTGAACTCTGTCTTTACTGTCTTTCAGATGGCAGCAGTGACAATGGGCTTTGGAGATCCTCTCTCACCTTTACAATCGGTCAATAGACATATTCACTTCTTCTTGGGCACTTAGTCAGGGACTAGAATGGGGAAGTATGTAGCGGTGATACAATGCTCTTAATTCAACCCAGCACAACCCTCCCACTTACCCACCTGTTATGGACAAGCACAGCAAGCAGAGGCAAAGTGTAAACTCCCCAGAGGAAGACCCTGTGGGCTGAGTGCAGTCTGCTGGGACACGGGCAGTCGGGGCCCTGGAGTCAGTTGGCAAAGACAGCTTTAGATTTCGAACAGTACTGAACACACCTGTGAAATTGTGGGAGCTGCATTTCTAGGGACGCTGCAGTTCTGAGGTCCTGACCTAAAACTAACTGCCAAGGTAACTCAAAAAATGGGCAATTTCTTAACGAAGCAAACTGACAGCAGCAGAAACCTGGCAGCCGCAGTGCTGGGGAAGGCTGGGGCACTGCAGGCTCGCAGAACGTGCTGTAGCCAAGGTGTGAGAGTGTCCTCACTGTACGAATGTCCAGACTAGGGGAATACGGTATGTTTCAAGTCGAGCGAAAGCGTGGTGGAAGTGGCAGAAGAGCAGAGCTGCTCAGCTCACCTGTGTCTCTTTAGTGCTGCCGTCCTTGATGAGCCATCACAGAGGACTCGGTGGCTCTGATTACCTGGCATTATCCACCCCCCCCTTTCTCCTACATGTGTTGGACAGTGGCCGCTGCAGAAAGTGTCCCATAAGCTCCAGTCTGCATGCAGAGGTTCATTTGCAAGTATTTTCCATCTTGTTGGAACGTAACGTTTCTGTTTGGAGTCAAATGCATCTGGTGGCCTGTCCTCCAAAGTGTAAACCAAAAGTAAAACTGCCCGTTTCCCCTCCTGTAATGCTGTCGGGGGAGGTAGCGTGTCAGCAGGGCAGCCTAGATGAAACTGAAGGATGTGTGGAATGGAACAGGAGCAGGTATCTCAATGTGGATTCTGCACAGGCGGTTTCTGAGCCCCTGTGCCCAAGAAACCTTTACCAGTTAACGTAGATGCTTACTTGCAGCTTTAAGCCCACCGATTTTTGCTTAAATTGTATGGTTCATTAACAGATGGGCAGCAGACGAAAAGTACGTAGCGACGGCGTGGCAGGAAATGACTGATTTCTCACGAGGGGCAGAGTTGGCATTACGAATCCTTTCCCTCAGACTGCGGGCACTTGGAGAGAGTGCTGCTGGAGGGGCAGAACCTGGAGGCAGGAGCCTGAATCGCTGCATTTGGGCTCTGCCCAGCAGCTGCCCCTCAGGAGTGTAGGAAATGCAGATTGGCTGCGTCCAACACGTCCTGTGGGTGAGATTCCTCATTTCCTATGTGAAGGAAATATAGCCTGAGCTTCCCATTGGGATATCTTAGTGCCTGTCACTAAAGCTTCCTGTCTACTTAATCCTCCAAGCGTTACAGCTCGAGGTTTCAATTTTGCATCAGCAAGATGAGCACAATTTCCTGGCGTTGTTGTGTTAAAACTGAGGCTGGTGGTGATGGTTTTGCATCGCCTCCTGCACTTAAAAGCAGCATTCCGAGGTGATGTTTTGACTTCTCCTTAAAATCACCTTCATAAACACTTCACAACATTACACTGATGCAAAGATTAACCGGTGCCCGTGTGAGGAGGATTGCGGGTACCTGAAGCTCCGTTTGGAGATGGAGCAAGAGGATCAGTGGCCAGCAAAAACAACTTGATGTAGTCAGTGAAAGCCAATGCATTTCTGCCTGTGAGTTTCAGACACACAGGTGTACATTACGTCCTTCCCCCAAATTGGTGCTGCTGAACCGTGTCAGTGACCCGCGTGTGCCTGCAGCCGTGATATCTGTCTAACATTCTGCCTTTGTCAGTCCTGTTTGCCAATGCGTTCCAGATGTAACAGCCCTGATGTGGCCCCACCTGTTTCAGAATCCGTGCAGCAGTGCAAGATGTGCATCCTCTCCTAAAGGTCGCTGCCGTGGGAGGGGGCAGAGGCCGCATTTCTTGCCACTGTTGCACAGAGAACTGAAAAGAAGGGAGCGTGTTGATTTTAAACCCAGTCTTCAGAAGGTGGCGTTTGCCTCTGCCTGGCGCAGGGCTGCAGTGCCTTGTCCGAGAGCACCCTGCTTTTGTCTCACAGTCTGTGTCAGTGTGGTGAGGCACTTTGCTCAGGCACGGGGTCGGAATGGTGGTGGCTCTGAACAGATGAATGGATGCAGCGCACGCACTGAGGGTCTGCTGGGCACTGGCTTTCGTGCACCAAAGCTGGGAAGGTGGTGGAGAAGCTAGGAGACAACACGTCAGCTGTCGTGCTCGTGCCCTGGTCCTCCCAGCCACAGCACTGCAGAGCTGCTGACAAACGGCTGGTTTTTAATTGTGTGAAATACTTAAACCCAACCAAGAGGCAAGTTTAATATCGCTTCAGGAGCGGCCGTATGGGGTGAGAACCGTTCCTGTTTATAGCATCCCTGTTTTGTGCAGTGGTAGGAGTTGAACCTTCACCGCTTGTTTCCTCCCATGGTCAGGGAGAAGAATTCCTTCAGGTACGGTTCATGTCTACAGTCCCACCATTGTCAAAGATGGAACACTGCCCTTCTGCTCTGCCATGCGAGCCGTGGCGTCCCCAGACACGTCAGAGCTCATTGTGCTCATGCTTGTTACAGCATTCTGAAAGAGGGTTCACTCATCCAGGCCTCGATTGCAGACCCCTTCACCACCAGTGGTGGGGGTGACGTGGATGTCCAGCACTGCCCGCCTTTGAGCCAGGAATCGTGGTGCTGGGAAGGGAGAGGCATCGAGCTTAACGCTGCCTGCTCTGCTCCAGCCTGTGGGCCTTCCTGCCCCACGTTTGTCCCATCTGTTCCACGCAGAACAGCAGCACGGCCCTGTGCACACCTCCAACACAGGAGCTCAGTCCTGCTGGTTGTAGGGAGCTGCCTCTCCAGAGACTGCCCTTCTGCCTTGGTCCCAAGACGTGCTCGTAGGACGTGCTGGCCAAAGCTGTGACTTTAGTAGGCAGCGTCTTCCTAAGATAACGTTAATTGGTGTTAGCCATTCTAGCATTGCAATGTGGGTGAAAAATAATTGAAGGATACTGCTTGATTGGATACCTGCTTTAAGAAATGTCTGGATTTGTCTTGTAAACAGGTTTTCAGGCATACTTAGGAGAAAGTAGCACAGAGACCTTCTCTGCACCGAAACTGATAAGGGCGGAGCCTTGGGGGGCTGCACCACTATCTGAGCCAGTAACGACAGGCAGTGATAAGTACTAGCACCACACACTTAACTAAGAAGTTTCGTTTAACTTTTTTATTTTCTTTTCTTTTTTTTTTGTTTGTTTTTCCTTTAGCTTTTGTTTTGTTTTCCTTTTGCAATGTGCGGTGGAAGTGGTGCCTAGTACTGGATCTCATACTGCCTGGGGTGGGTGGAGGGGGAGGAGGAGGTGTGTGATGCTCGAGGGGGTGGGGAGGAGGTTCCCAATTCCAGGTCCTTTGCTGTCTGGGAGGATGGGGGGGGAGGGAGTGACCAGGTGGTGCCCAGTGCTGGATCTCTTGCTGCCCCATGAGGGAGGGAGCGGGAGGGAGCGCAGTAGTGCCTAGAGCTGAGACCTTTGCTGCCAGGAGGGGGTAGGCCGTCCTAAAATGAAGTCATTTCCTCCTCCTGCAAGCGTTGCTGGAGATGTGATCACGCTGGGGAGGGTCAGACCTTGTCACTGGGGTTGGAGTTAAGGCTCCTGCGGTGGCAGACCCCAGCAAAGATTTGACTGCCCCGGGAGTGAGCTGTACCGCTTATCCGCTCCAGCAGTCTGTGCATTGAGCAGGAAAATACTTCTTTATCACTGCGTGTGCCAGGCTGTGCTGCAGCCCAGTGAGGAGCTACTTGCTGTTGGGTCAGAGCTCCTGGGAGGGAAGGAGGAAGGGGAGGAGGTCCTGACGTCCGTGGCCACCCCCCGATCTAACCAGACAGTTCTTCTTTCCAATACAGATGGCAGCCCAGAGGCAGCGCGCCTTGGCCATCATGTGTCGTGTTTATGTGGGCTCCATATACTATGAGCTGGGAGAAGACACCATTCGCCAGGCCTTTGCCCCGTTTGGACCTATAAAAAGCATTGATATGTCCTGGGACTCTGTTACCATGAAGCACAAGGTTGGTCAGCAGCCCTTGAGACGCGTGTGTTTCTTTTCTCCAAGGCCTCACGGAATTGATCAAGGAGCAGAAGGAGCCTTTATTCCCATGGGTGGCTGCTTTAGTGCTCTGACTTGAGATGAATGTTCGTAGCTGCCTGCTCTACCTGGTTTGCTCGGGACTCTGTAGATGTGCACAAAAGATGCTGAACAGCTGGCAGCCCTGTGTGCAGTGTCTGTTAGGTCTCTAGGTCTGAGAGGCTCTGAAAACAGAACGAGTGGTCTTGGATCTGCACCTCAGCATGCAGGTTTCAGTTCTGATTCCTTTTCCTTGAAGTCCTATCAGGCCTCAACAGTCAGAATCGGGTAGATGGGAAGTCTTGGCTGTGTCAGCTGGCACCGGTGTCGAGACAAGGTGCAGCTGGCAGGGCTGAACACAAGCATCCTTCTGTCCTAGGGGTTTGCCTTTGTGGAATACGAGGTGCCTGAAGCTGCACAGCTGGCCTTGGAGCAGATGAATTCTGTCATGCTGGGAGGAAGGAATATAAAGGTGAGTAGCAGGCGTGCTCTGAAAGCTCTCAGCTCTCTTTACTGTGAATAAAGACTTTCTTGCCTAGAAGTGCTTCTTGTCAAGCTGTTCTGTAGAAGATAATCTGAAATCTTCCCTGGCAGATCTTCATTTTCAATGCACAGCGGCTGTTGGTCCCTCACCAGACCCCTGTAGCATGCTAATAAATCAGGAAACGTGTTCTTGTGAGCTGGCAGCGTTACACACGCGCACACCATGAGAATTTCTCGAGGACAAACCCAACGATGATCCCTGATGCTTCGTGCATCTTTGTGTACAGTGCAGCTGTGGGTGAGAGGTGGTAGCATCAGACTCCTGTTCCTCAGCAGAGTGAGGAACTTCGAGTACCACTCCACCCTTCAGCACAGACCAAAAAGAGCAGTAGTTGTAGCTGCATACGTTCAGGCAGTAACAGATGATCTCTAAAGGGTGAAACTTTGGAGAGTGAAATTTTGGAGTGAAAGTCAGTATTTTGTTGTGACTTATTTTTTCTATCTTGCATTTCTCGGATGCGTTTTTGCAGCGTGCTGCTTCCAAGGGCTTTTAGGGCTCTTTAAAAGAAGACCGTAAAGCGTCGCGTTTTGCTTCTGGGGTTGTTTTTGCATCCTGGAAGTTGCTTTTCTGCAGGTCAGGGAAAGAAACTGCTTATTGAGGGAAGCCGTGGTGGGAGGGAGGGCGCTCAGTGCAGGCTGTTCACACTTGAGGAATCGTGGTGCACGTTGTGTCCCAGAGCTGAGCGCCAGCTGTTGCCCTTGCTGGCACTGTGAGGGGTTGTGTGGTTTGAAGAGGAAGTGGTTGTTGCAGTGCTTGCCTGCTGTGTCTCAGCAAGTCGTGCTGCTGCCCTTCAGACTGCTTCACAGCCTGCTGTGTTCCCTGCAGGTGGGGAGGCCGAGCAACATAGGACAGGCACAGCCCATCATAGACCAACTGGCAGAAGAGGCACGGGCTTTCAACCGCATCTACGTGGCTTCAGTACATCAGGACCTGTCAGATGATGACATCAAGAGCGTGTTTGAGGCCTTCGGAAAGATCAAATCCTGCACGCTAGCCAGGGATCCCACAACAGGGAAACACAAAGGCTATGGTTTCATTGGTAAAATGGCTCTCTGATATTCGCTCTGGGGTAAAGGAAGTTGCTGGGATCGTCCTCGCCGATCTTAATTCAGTGCAAGAATTACTTGAAGCAGTGGGACAGAGATAAATTTGGAGCAGATAAGCACCTGTATTTAGAAATGTAATGAGTAGTCTCATGTTTTTACTCAGTATTTACTTGGATTAAGTGGTCTTACTGCATCTACTGTTCTCAACACCTCTGCAATCAGAGGGCTGAATTGAGCAGGCTAAGCAACGAGGGACTTCTTGCTGGAGCTCCCAAGTCATTTTTGCTTGTGTGTTCTTGGCTTGTTTTCTGTTTTTCACAAATACGAATCACATCTGTGCAGTGAGAGTGTTGAATTCGGAAGTTAAATATTCCTCCTTCTCATTGCAGAATATGAGAAGGCGCAGTCTTCTCAAGATGCTGTTTCCTCCATGAACCTCTTTGACCTTGGGGGTCAATATCTCCGAGTTGGTAAAGCTGTGACTCCTCCGATGCCTCTCCTGACGCCTGCCACACCAGGGGGATTGCCTCCAGCAGCAGCTGTTGCTGCTGCAGCTGCGACAGCAAAGATCACAGCACAGGTAAGACACAGGCCGGAGCCACCGAGGGAGGTGGGTGGTTATTGCCCCCCTACTAGAAAGAAGCACGCGTGCTCTTCCAGCCAGTTGTCCTCGCTAGTTTGAGTGGAGGCTCTTGGCCTTGGTCAGTCTGATTCCGGGACTCCACATGTAAAACTTGCCCAGGACACTTGTGAGCATCTGAGGAGAAGGATTTGGATGCGTCGGTGGATGAAAGATTCAACCTGAACCAGCAGTGTGCACTTGCAGCCCTGAGGGTCATCTGTACCCTGAGCTGCACCAAGAGGAGTGTGACCAGCAGGGCAAGGGAGGTGATTCTGCCCCCCTGCTCAGCTCTTGTGAGACTGCACCTGGAGCACCGCGTCCAGTTCTGGGGCCTCCAACAAAGAAGGAGATGGAGCTGTTGGGGGGGGTCCAGAGGAGGGCTGCAGAGATGACCAGAGGGCTGGAGCCCCTCCCCTATGAGGACGTGCTGAGAGAGCTGGGGCTCTTCAGCCTGGAGAAGGCTCCGAGGAGACCTTTATAGCACCTTCCAGTACCTGAAGGGGCCTACAGAAAAGCTGGGGAGGGACTTTTTATAAGGGCACGTAGTGACAGGATGAGGAGAAACGTAGATTTAGACAGACATTAGGAAGAAATTCTTTAAGTCATGGAATCACAGAATCCTGAGAGTTGGAAAGGACCTCTGAAGGCCGCCTAGTCCAATTCCCCTGCAGTGAACAGGACGCCACAGTTAGATCAGATTGCTAGGGCCTGATCCAGCCTCACCTTGGAAGTCCCTGGGGATGGAGCATCGACCACATCCCTGGGCAGCCTGTTCCAGCGCCTCACCACCATCACGGTAAACCCTCCAGCTGTGGGAGGCATCACAGTTGCAAGCACTCATCCTGCTGGGGGGGTCTTGAATCACCCGGGCATCTGCTGGAAAAGCAGAGCAGCAGGCAATCCAGGAGGCTCCTGGGGTGCACTGAGAACAGCCTCTCCCAACCAGGGGGCTGCAGAGCTGGACCGGTTGCTCACCATTGTAAATGAACTGATGGTGACATCAGGACTGGAAGCTGCCTGGGCTGCAGTGACTGTGCTTTGGTTGAGTTCACGCTCCAGAGGGTAAAATCAGGAAGCTGAACTTTAGGAAAGCTCAATTCCAGGTCCTCAAGGAGTGAGTCAACACAACACCCTGGGAAACTGTCTTCGTGGGCAAGGATGGTGGGTAAGGGCAAGAGCTGGCAGGTCTGTAAGGAGGCTTTCTTCAGGGCGCAGGAGCTCTCCGTCCCCAGGTGTAACAAGTCAGGAAAGGGAGGCAAGAGACCAGCATGGCTGAAGTGGGACCTGCTGGTCCAACTGAAGAGCAGTAAGAAAACGTACAGGCAGTGGAAACAAGGACAGGTGTGGTGGAAAGAATATGAGGAAGCTGCTAGGCTGTGTAAGGGTGGAAAGCCAAGGCCCAGCTTGAACTGAACTTGGCAAGGGATGCCAAAAACAGCAAGAGAAACTTCTACAGGTGCCTCAGCCAGAACAAGGAAGTCCAGGAAGGCGTCCTCTCCTAGTGGGTGACACAGGCAGGCTGGTGACAGCAGACCAGGAGAAGGCTGAGATCCAGCTCTTAAACAATTCTTTGTCTGGGTAGGCATGTCAGCAGTTAGCAAAGTGGTTATAGCAGAGTTAAAAGAATGCATTGGTGTGAATGGGCAGGCAGTTCTGAAAGCAGTCGTAGTTGCACGAGAGCAGTGCTGTTGGAAAGGACCCTTGATTGCACAGCAAAGTGGCAGTTGGCCAGCCGTGGCTTCCAGCTGTTCAGAAAGCAGGAAATGCAGTGGATTCAGCAGGGTTGGATGTCAGTGCAGCAGTTCTGGTGAGTCTCAAAACTGACTTTCTTCAAACTGAAGCTTCTGACTGACTGAAAGGTACTGATGGAACATTACCTTTCAGAGTAGGCCCTGTGCCTGTGTCTGCATTCCTTGCCTTGGGGGCACGATCTCCACCTGTATTGCTACAGCCCAAGAAAGCAGGGAAGCTGATCAGTAAACCCAGCAGGGCAAAAGAAATGGCAAGCGTGAGAGGGAAATTCTAAGTCAGAAATGCAGCTTTACTCTGGAATTCACACGCAAGCCAAGGAAGAAGAAAGCACCTCCATACTTAAAAGGCATTAGGAATAGAGAGGTTCTGAGCAGCAAAGATGGCTGTGACAGTCAGGTGGAAATAGCCCACCCTGAAGCAGAAGTCAAGAAACCTCTGTGAGCATTTAAGAAGAAACAAGGCAGTTAATGACCGAGATGGCAGCATTGTGACAGTCTGTGCAGCGCTGAATGCTCTCTGAAGGGTTCCTGCTCTTCATTAGGAGCATCCAGCAGAGTGGCCCAGGGTGCAGACAGGGTTATTGCGTCCTCCCTCGGTGCGTGGTGCGTGCAGGTCCTCTGCAATTAGTCTCATCAAGTCAGGGCTGTTACTGAGTGATGAAGGATTGTGGCACTTCTGTGTGAGGTAGTGGAAGACTAATTCTGTGATTAACCTGCAGTCTGCTCTGACCCCAGTGGTAGGGAAAGGGTGAAAACCAGCTTTCAAGGAATAAGAAACGTTGGAAGAAACAGCTGCCTCTTACATCTGCATGTTTTAGGACAGTATCCCTGCCCAATGGACACAACTTCCTTTGATAACAGTGCTGTTACACTTGATAAGGAGGAATGCTTGCTGCACATCAGCAGTTAGGAGCTGGGGGAGACCTATGAGCACGAGAGCAGCTGTCACTTAAGCAGTGGGGCTGCTGCAATGAGTTCTGAGGTGCACAGCCGGGTGAGGAGGGGTGGAAATGATGCTGCCTGCGAGCTGCTCGCCCTTCGCTCTCCTGGTGAAGCTGCTTCAAAGCTCTCCTTAATTGATCTCCGTTCACAGAAGTGTTCCTGGTCTTACTGTGCACGCTGGGAGAAGAATGCTAATTAAATTAGCTGGTAACACCACAGATGAGAAGCGTAATTAACGTGGAGTATAACTGTAATGGAAAGGAGAAATTAAATACTACATTTAAGGGCGAAAACCGCAGAATGTTTGCACTGATCTGTCAGAACTTGCAGGATCTCCATGAGAAAGAAAGAGAAGGATCTAGATCAGTAAATCATGGCTATGATAGCCTGGAAAGCAACAAAAAGTACTGGAACGTGCCTGGTATATCCCAGAACTCCTACAGTCTTATGGAAGAGTTCTCATTTAATCGGGTGTTCAACTGAAATGTTTCAGTTCTGGCCATCTACAGTCAGATGGGGAATATATCCTGTGGAAAATGGAAGATAGAAAGAAGTCCCACGGTGCTTCAGGAAAATGGAAACTGATATTCAGGGAGAAAATAGGGAAGGGAGCTGGAGTAGCTGTAGAAAAATGCTGAGAAGTGCAGCAGACCACAGTTCACGTGGAGGCAAAGAAGGCGAGAAGGTGTAAGAGAGAGCTGTGGACACAAGGAGGTGGTTGAGAAACTCTTGAATTATCAAGGCTGGAAGTTGGAAGCAAGTTTCCAATCATCGGTAGGGATGAAATTCAACAGGACTTCACCAGTAAAAATGGTGGTGGCAGAAGTTAACGATGCGATTTTCTCCTGTTCGGAAACTTCAGTCGGGATGTTGGTCTGCAGTTGCTGCGGTTGCACTCGACAGGGGGTGACTGGAGAGGTGAGATGCTTGGTTTGAGCCAACCTGGAGGCGTGCAGCTTTTGTACAGAACGCCGTGCTCGCTCTTGCCCTGCCCTTGTGCTTGCAGCAGTGCTTCTGGCTGCTCCATTCCTTGAATCAGACAAGGTACCTGGTGGAAGGTTAACTCTTAAGAAAACCTTCAGCAGCACGTGGAGCAAGCAGATGTTATTCCTCCTCTGAAATTGCCTGCACCTTGCAGAGCTTGTACCGGAACCCTTGGTGTCCTGGCAGCTTCCTAGGGGGAATGGATGAAAGTGAGCTGCAGGAGAAACATTCTCTTCCACAGTCTGATGTCTTCCAGTTCCTGTCTATGGCCTAAGTTCTTGCTTCTCTAGCAGCCCTGCAGAGCTGTCGTGCTCAGTCTCTATAGAGCTGGTATCAAGTGTGACAAGGGCTCGGCCTCAGCTGGATCCCCCTTTGCAAGTCTTAACGATGCAGAATTAACGCTTGCTTTTTCTTGCAGGAAGCAGTGGCAGGAGCTGCAGTTCTTGGCACTTTGGCCACCCCTGGGCTCGTGTCCCCTGCACTGACCCTTGCACAGCCACTGGGGGCGTTGCCACAGGCTGTGATGGCAGCACAGGCACCGGGAGTCATTACAGGTGCGTTTGCTGCTCCTTGTGCCACTTGTTGCAACTGTTACAAGCACTTCTCCCTAGCTGGAGTGGAGATTAAAGAGAACGTAAAGCTGAAATCCTTTTCCCTGCCTGTCCTTGGTGAGAACTGTAATTTGTGCAGCATGGCAGGAGTTGATGTTGGTGTGTAATAGATGCAGCAGGAGAGCATGAGCCCTGAGTGAAGCTGGGGGAGTGAAATGGCACCTCGTGCAGAGTCCTGCGCTCAGTCTCGCTCCAGGGCAAGTGTATGTGAATGTGTTGAGTGCTTATTAAGGCTTGTTGTTGGTGTGGAGCAGATAAAGCTATCCAGATGGCTTTATGGTCCTCCTTATCACCAGTTGATGTGTGTCTGAATGTTGCCAGACATCAGTTCTTAGTGCTACAACATTTGTTCCCTTGCAGGTGTTACTCCTGCCCGCCCTCCCATTCCCGTCACCATTCCCCAGGTGGGAGTTGTGAATCCCATCCTGGCCAGTCCTCCGGCTCTGGGCCTGATGGAGGTCAAGAAGGAGAAGGAAGAGGAGGAGGTGTTCCAGGAATCGGAGAGGCCGGAGATGCTGAGTGAGCAGGAGCACATGAGCATATCTGGCAGCAGTGCCCGTCACATGGTGATGCAGAAGCTGCTTCGCAAACAGGAGGTGAGTGCAGCACGGCTGCCCTGAGCTGCTGTCAGCAAGTTGGGCAGCTGGGTTTGTGCTAGAATATCCAAAGCTGGCTCTGCAGCTTTGGATGTGACACTGGCTTCCTGCAGCACTCGTAAGGTTGCTCCTCTTAGCTCGTGTGGGACCACAAAGGCTGCGTGCTCATCTTCTCTTTCTGCCTTTGGGAAGTTCTCTGGGTTTCTCTGGGAGTGCTGGCCGCTCACCAGGCCAGGAGAGGCTTGACTAGGAGGCCTTTCTGATTAAACCCTGTTTGCCCAGCATCATTACAAGGCCATCGGAGTTTGTTTTGGCTTGTGATTAAGGAAGTGAGACTGGCACGCTGTGACAGAGGCAACCTGTTCCAGGTTACTGAGTCCACCTTTTCCCTACAGTGTTCTACTTACAATGAAGCCATGAGGTGTTTGTAGAATGAAATTTCACCAAAGATAAATGAGAGAGAACAAGTTTGAATGGCAGAAAAGGCCTGCAGAGGAGAATTGTAGATTGTTAGGTCTGGAACACAGGCTGTGCTGGATCTCATCAGGTTTCTTGCTCAAGCATGAGCACCACTTGGTTCCTGTGCATGACTGAGGCATGCAGGTTCCCCAGGCTTTGACACTGAACAGACAGTGCTTCTTCTCTGTATGCAGAACAGGGATGATGCTCTGGCATCACGAGGGAGAACAGATGAGTTTGCTCGTGTGTGATCTTTATTTCTCAAAGACCAAATAATTAGAGATGTCCCAAACCTTCTGATTTAACAGGCAGCTTTTCTCTGGCAGGTGTCTTTCCCAAGTAATTTACTTGGCATACTTGAAAAAGCATTTAGCAGGATCAGAGAAGAGTCTTCAAACTGCACCATTCTCAGAGATGTTTTGTGTTCTTCAACCCAGACATGCCCTTCAGATTTTGCTGTGTTGAGCACACTTGAAGAGGCAGTTGGGCAGACGTGCGTAAAAGAACTGCAGCCAGTGTTTCTTACTTACACTGATCCCAAAACACTGTGGGCACCAGGCTGTGACATCAGGCAGAGCAGGCGGTGGGAGGAAGGCATGTGGTGGAGCCGGGTCTGATGCACAGAGCCGTGCAGAGGCTGTTAGAGGTGTTGCAGTCTCCATTCTTGTGGATGCTCAGAAGCCACGTGGGCTCGGCCCTTCCTGAGGGCTGGGTTTGACTGGAGACCTCTGGTTTTCCCTTGCAACACCCACAGTTGTGGGTGGTGCAGGGAGGAGTTTTGTAGGAGAGGGACTTAACGGAGGGGTATGTACCAAAAGGGGGCCACAAAGATGGTGAAGGGCCTGGGGCATCTCTGCTATGAGGAAAGGCTGAGTGAACTGGGTCTGTTCAGCCTGGAGAAAAGAAGACTGAGAGGGGACCTGATCCAGGTCTGTAAATATCTGAGGTGTGGGGGGCAGAATGGCGAGGCCAGACTGTTTTCAGTGGTGAGTGGAGACAGGACAAGGGGAAACGGCTGGAAACTGCAGCATAGGAAGTTGTGCAGCAATGTGCGAAGGAACGGCTGTGCAGTGAGGGGAGGAGCAATGGGACAGGCTGCAGGGAGGGGGGGAGTCTGTGGGTCCCAACGTGTCTCTATGGGTCCCAACGTGTCTCTATGGGTCCCAACGTGTCCCTATGGGTCCCAACGTGTCCCTATGGGTCCCAACGTGTCCCTATGGGTCCCAACGTGTCCCTATGGGTCCCAACGTGTCCCTGTGGGTCCCAACGTGTCCCTGTGGGTCCCAACGTGTCCCTATGGGTCCCAACGTGTCCCTATGGGTCCCAACGTGTCCCTATGGGTCCCAACGTGTCTCTATGGGTCCCAACGTGTCTCTATGGGTCCCAACGTGTCTCTATGGGTCCCAACGTGTCTCTATGGTCCCACTGTTCACTGGAACAGGCTGCCCAGGGAGGTGGTGGAGTCTCCTGCTCTGCAGATGTTCCAGACCTGCCTGGATGCCGACCTGTGCGACCTGCTGTAGGAACGGCTTTGGCAGGGGGTTGGACTCCATGAGCTCTGCAGCTCCCTTCCAACCCCTACAACTCTGTGATGCTGTGATTCTGTGAAAAGAATGTTGTGGGCACACTGAAAGGTTCATTTGTTGCCATGCCTGTAGTCTAAGGCTTGGTCAGCTGCTGCCTGATGAGTACTGTGTGCTGAACAGGGGCTGCGGGCATCAGCAGTGTTGTGTGCTCTGTGTGCTGGGAGTTGGGGTGATGGGGCTTGATGATCTTGAAGGTTTTTTCCAACCTACGTGATTCATTTTGTTATTTGAAGTTTTCGGGGGAGAAAACAGTTGGTTAAACTTTCTGTGTTATTCTGACACAAGAGAAAGTTGAAATGCGTGACAGTGGTGGAGAAGGTATCAAAGCAAAACAAGTAACTGGATAGCAACAGCATAAGAAAAATGGGATCTTCAGGCTACCCACCTTCAGAGATGGGGCACTGGCTGATGCTCGGCTCATCGTGAGCCAGCAGTGTGCCGGGTGGCCAAGGAGGCCGATGGCATCCCGGCTTGTGCCAGGCACAGTGCAGCCAGCAGAGCGGGAGGTGCTCATCCCTCTGTACTCAGCTGTGGGGAGGCTGCACCTCAGTGCTGTGCTCAGTGTTGGGTCCCCACTGCAGGCGAGACGCCGAGGCCCTGCAGCGTGCAGAGAAGGGCAGCGGAGCTGGGAGGGTCTGGAGCACAAATCCTATGGGGAGCGGCTGGGGGAATGGGATTTGTGCAGCGTGGAGAAGAGGAGGCTCAGGGGACCCCTATTGCTCTGCAGTGACCCGGGGCACTCAGGGAGGCTGTGGTGAGCTGGGCTCGGCCTTTGCTCCCGCGTAGCAGCGACAGGACGAGAGGGAATGGCCTCAGGCTGAGGCAGGGCAGATTTGGGCTGGATTTGGAAAAACTCCTGCTGAGGAAGCTGCGCTGGGCTGCACTGGGGGGCGGTGGAGTCACTGACCCTGGAGGGGTTGAAGGAACGGTTCGATATCCTGGGGACGTGGTTCTGGGGGCAGTGATAGGCGGGAGGTTGGGCTGCGTGATACGGATGTCTTTTCCAACCTTTGTGATTCTAAAAAGCACCCAGGATGGCTCAGCCTTTCTTAGCGAGACCAGCCTGCAACACAGCTGGCAGTGAATGAGATTTGTTCGTGTCTCTGACACCTGGGGAGAAAAGGTAGACATTTTTCCTTAAGAATTCCTTAAGGATTTGGGATGTTGACACTGTTGTCTTCATGGAATACACTTATGAGGATGTAACACTGGGAGATCTGGTGTACTAATTAATTTGTCCCGTTCCTTCTCTCTCCAGTCCACTGTGATGGTGCTTCGCAACATGGTGGATCCCAAGGACATTGATGATGACCTGGAGGGAGAAGTGACGGAAGAATGTGGCAAATTTGGGGCTGTGAACAGGGTCATCATCTACCAGGAGAAGCAGGGAGAAGAGGAGGATGCTGAGATCATCGTCAAGATCTTCGTGGAGTTCTCCATGGCCTCAGAGACTCACAAAGCCATTCAGGCTCTGAACGGGCGCTGGTTTGCTGGCAGAAAGGTGGTGGCAGAGGTGTACGACCAGGAGAGGTTTGATAACAGCGACCTGTCGGCATGAACTCTGCAGGAAGGACTCGGCCCCTGTCCCCTCTGCCTGTCTGTTTTTTTAGCCATGTGTAAAGAATGCTCCCACGTGGGCACAGATCTCTGTGATGTACTCGTAGTTTGGATAAAAGCACCAAGAAAGTTAACTTGTGTTTTTGTGTGTGTTCAAGGGACGAGCGCCCATCGGGTGCAGCCGCCTCAGCCTGCAGGAGTGGAGCCAGAGCCTGAAGAGGGGCCCTGCGTGCTCTTTGTGCTTCACGCTGGGGTCGCTGCAGAAGCACTCAGGATCCCGCCGTGCCTCAAGGGCTGGAGTTTGTGTTTGCTTCAGAAACGGGCCGATAGCTGGGCTGGAGGAGGGGGGGGGTCCCAGTGATACAGCAGTGCTGCTCAAATACTGTGAGCCAGATGGAGGAGAGCCGGGGCAGTGCCAGGAGGGCGCCTTCTTGCTGAGGACTTGCATGATGAGCTTCAGCTCCCGGGAGCCCCAGCGTGGAGCAGAGCCCAGAAGTGAAGCAGCTGCATCTTCTCGGTGTGTTGGCATCCTGTCTGCCCTGATCCACGGTTACAGCTCGCTTCTGTTGGTGTGTCAGTCACCCACACTGATTCTTCTTCCTTCCTGTGCCCAAACCGGTGTCAGCTCAGACCACCAGCATCACAGCTGGGGTGAAGAAAGCACCACGTGAGGAGCTTTTACTCAATATCCTTGTGTAAAGGGCAGTGAGGAGGAGCACAGCAGCATGCAGCAGTGCCTTGCCTGAAAGACAGGTTGGGTTTTTTTGAGGGCCCAAAGTTTTGGTAGTATTTTCAAAACCTGAATGCATGTATTTCGGTATCTTTCTGTCTAATTAGGAATAGAATTAGCTTTTGTTAACGATTCTAAACACTGTAAGCATGTAAGGGGGTATTGTGTTCTTTACTATGCAAAACTGCAAAGACAGCACAGAGCTGAAGAAAAAATAATGTAGGAATTCTAATAACAGAAGAAGGACCCCAAAGGAATTTCAGGAGGGCGGCCTGAGTTGAGCTGCATGCTGCTTCTAAACTTAGAGACACTAAAAATTACCTTGTTTTAAATACTCCAACTTCAGTTGTAGGTTAGAAATCTGTATTTGAAGCTTAATTTACAGCTAATTTATGGACTTATTTCTGTTCTCCCATTGCCCCAGCTCTCAGTCTGGCTCCGTAGCAGAGGTGCTCCAACTCCTGAGCATCTCTATGGGCCGAGCCTGGCGCTGCTCCCGCAGCTCTGTGCCCTTCTCGTGCCCATTTGCTTGGCAGTAGTTAATTAGACCTGATGAATGCATTCTACATGAGACCTCTGCAGGGCCTGGTGCTGGCACTCCTCTCAGTGTGCTGGAAGAGCCTCATCCCACACCACCTGTGATCCCATCCACCTCGTTCACAGCTCACAGCTGCCTTTCCTTTGGCAGCGCATCGCCGCTTCCTCGCTGCTTTTGTCTGTAATACGGAGGAAAGCTCGCCGTTTCCAGCTCGTTTCTGTGTTACCCTCATCCTCTCTGGTTTCCATTTTCTGGTGCTCGTTGCTGTGGGCTGGATGTAGGAGCGTGAGGTGGCACCGGGTGCTTCCTTACCTTGGTGGTGGTTCTAAAACAGCAGGGAGAGGAAAGAAAGGGTAGAAGTTGATGCAAGGATCCAGTGTGTGTTAAAGGATGACTGGCTGAGAGCTAGCAGTTCTAACACAGTCAGTCTTAATTCTGACAAGATGGTATTTTACAAACTGAAGAAAAGGGGCTTCAGATTTGACAGCTCAGCTGTGTGATGGAGGATCAGCCGGAGTGGGAAAGGCAGAGAAACATCTCAAACTAACAAGGGAAGTAGGGAAAAATCCCGCACTGAGGAAGGGCTTTTTCCCCTGGATCCTAAAAAGATGTGAGGTAGGCCAGATGTATTCACCTTTCATGCCGTAGGATTTGGAAGTAGGTGTGTGTGCCACAGAAAAGAATGAAGTTAGGGGCGTAATGCCTCGCCAATCCCTCACGTATGTGTTTCTGAGAGGTCTGTGTGAGATTTCCTGTTGGCAGAACGCCGCTGCAAAACAGGAGTTGTCTCTAGGGCTTCCTCAGTGCATCCTTTGGCAGCGTCGGCCATCAGGGCGAGCTGGTTGGGAGATGTGAGCACAAGGGGCATTTTGCAGAAGCAACTTGCAAGTCTTGCCCCGTGGCTCCGCTCCACTGGACTCACCTTCCTTTGCTCACCTAAGCTGGGAACAGCCCTCTCGTAAGGATCTGAGGTCGTTGGTTGGAAGACATGGAAAGTTGAGATGGGTCCAAAGCGTTCTTGTGTTCCTACAGTTCCTGGGCTCCAGTTGAGGTGTGCCAGTACAGAGTGGCAATCATAGGTTGGGAGGAGTGGGGGGCCAGGGCTCATCCTTACCCGGAGCGAAGCCCAGCTGCTCCAACAGGGATGGAACTGGGATGCATTGTGCTTTACTTGCTGATGGCCTCGAGCTGTGGAGATGCAGCTGCACCAAGCTCTGCCTGGTGGCAGCTGGCAGAGGAGGCTCTGCGTTCTGCTGAAAGCATCTCCAAAACGTTTGGGGTGAGGAGGAAACCCTTTTACCGGAGTGCTGGAGTTCTCAGCCTGGACCTGATCATTAGTTTTTCTGACCCCTACAGGAAAGAAACAGCACTGGTGCAAAGCAGAGCCAAGAGCTCAGGGCTGGGCCTGCAGGTGTTGGCTCCAGCTCTTCAGCTCTGTGATAGAATCACAGAATCGCTGAGGTTGGAGAAGAACCCCAAGATCCCCACATCCAACCCCATCCCACCATGCCCACCAACCGTGTCCCCAGGTGCCACATCTGCACGGCTCTGGAGCACCTCCAGGGACAGAGAGCCCCCACTGCCCTGTGCAGCTGCCACTGCATCGCCACTCAGAAAGAAACAGCTCCTGATGTCCAACCTGAAGGAGGTCTGAGCCCTTCCTGGCGCCTCATCAGCACTGCCTCAAGAGAATGCAGCTTAAAGAACAACCTATCAGAGGAGCCTGGGACAATCTTTGAGCTTGGAGGAGTGGTTCTTAAGTTCTGAATCGGCTTGTTTCAGCACAGCAGGGAAAAGGAAGTTTGTCAGATTCTGCACCTCTGCTCAGACCTCTGCCTGTGCAGGATTGCTTCCAAGGCTTGAGGCGTCACCCCAACGGATAAAGGTGCTCCTGTGAGCTCTGTCTGGTGTTTAATAACTCCAGGAGACTCGGCCAAGTTCGGTCTGTGTATCCCTTGGGTTCCAGCCTGTTCCTCTTTCTGTTCCTCCTGTTTGTCCCTATCCAACCCCAGCAATGAAACACGTTTTTCTGAGTCTCCTGACTGAGATTTCAATGCTTGGACAAAAGCGGCAACCAATCCCTGAGTGACACCGCGCACGGATGCACCTTATTACAGCTCTGCATTCCACCCATGTTTTATTTGGCCCCGGACCTCAGATTTCAGGTCTTCAATGTATGGAATGCTGTTCTCTGTGCGGTTCCTGCTGGTGGTCTGTGAAGGTGCAAAGTGGGAGAATCCTGAGGATTGCTGATCCCAGGAGCAGGAAGAGATCGAGGCTGAAGTTTCTTTAGCATTTCAATGTATTTGGGAGGACTCCATCCACATAACCTTTATTCCAGGTAAACGGTTCAACTTCCCCTATGAAAACTCCAATTTGACGGTGGTTTCCTACACACCCTCTTATGTGGGTCCTCAGTTTTCCTGCTGTGGCAGTGACAGGGCTGCGTGCTGCTAACACAGCAGTGGGTGTCCTCATCATTCTGAAAGAGGATGCCAGCAAAAAAAGAGGAGGAAGTCCTTCACACGGAGGGGGTGAAGCTGTGGCACTGCTGCCCAGAGAAGAGTGGATGACCATCCCTGGAGGTGCCCAAGGATGGGACACAGGGCCCTGGGCTGAGCTGGTGGGGACACCCAGCCCACAGCAGGAGGTTGGCAGCCCATGATCTTTACGGTCCCTGTTCAACTTCAATCAATCAGCCGTTCTCCTGGAAACTGCTGATACACACAGAGAACAGAGGGGGTGGTTCTTAGAATCATCAAATATTCCTACCTGGAAGGGATCCCCGAGAATCACTGAATCCAACTCCTGGCCCCACACAGCACCATCCAAACCCAATGTCTAAGGGAGGTGTCCCAATGCTCCTCGACCCCCAGCAGCTCGGGGCTGTGCCCACCGCCCTGAGTGCTGCTCCATGCCCTCTGGGGAAGAACCTTTTCCTGATGTCCAACCTGACCCTCACCTGGCTGTTGACAACACAGCTTCCTTCAGGACAGAATCACAGAATGGCCCGGGTTGGAAGGGACCCCAAGGATCACGAAGCTCCAACCCCCACCACAGCAGGGCCAACCTGCTGCCTCTCTAGGCAGCTGTTCCAGCACCTCACCGCTCTCATAGCAAAGAACTTCCCCTGACATCCAACCTTAATCTGCCCTCTCTCAACTTCAACCCATTTCCCCAGCTGCCCAGAGAGGCTGTGATGCCCCGTCCATCCCTGGAGGTTCGAGGCCAGGTTCGATGGGGCCCGGGCTGCTGCGAAACGTGGAGGTTGGTGGCCCTGCTGTGGTGGGGGGTTGGAGCTTCGTGATCTTTGGGGTCCCTTCCAACCCGGGCCATTCTGCGATTCCCCGAGCATCCTCTGCCAGCGCACGTTACCGCTCTTTCCAACAAGGAATCGTTCCCGTCTCCATTCCGAACGTTCCCAGCACCACTCGAGGCCGTCGCCAGCAGCTCCCGGGGCACAGCGCGGCTTCCCGCCGCCCTTCGGTGCCGCACCGACCGCTCCGCTCCCCTCCGCTCCGCACTCC
Source organism: Tympanuchus pallidicinctus (assembly GCF_026119805.1). NCBI lineage: Eukaryota > Metazoa > Chordata > Aves > Galliformes > Phasianidae > Tympanuchus > Tympanuchus pallidicinctus. Next base: position 186,881 of record NW_026294783.1, on the reverse strand, counting down.
GTTTCCCGACGCCGCCCGCGGGGGGCGGGCCGAGCCGCGTCCCATCGGCGGCGGTGCTCTCGCACGGCGGTGCCGCGGTGCCGCCCGGCCCTTCCCCGCTCGGCGCCGCCCCCTCCGCACGGCACATCCGGGCCCTCCCCCCCCAACCCCGGGCGGCCCTTCCCGGCGCGGCTCTCCCGGTTTCTCCCCCCTCCCCTCTCCCCTCCCCGGACCGATCCGGGCCGCGATGCTGCGCTGCGTCCCGCCGCTCTGGCGCTGCAACCGGCACGTGGAGGCGCTGGACCGGCGGCACTGCTCGCTGCAGGCCGTGCCCGAGGAGATCTACCGCTACAGCCGCTCGCTGGAGGAGCTGCTGCTGGACGCCAACCAGCTCCGCGAGCTGCCCAAGGTGAGGCCTCGGCCCGGCCCCGCCTCGGCCCCGGCACCGCGGCCCGGCGCTCCGCTCCCTTCCCCCGCCCGTCGGCGCGGCCTTCGCGGCGCTCCCGGCGGAGCTCCGGGCCTGGATCGCCCCGCGGGCTGCGGCCCCGAAGCCGCCCGGAGCCGCGAGCGGGGCCGGCTGCGAGCTCGGGAGCTTCGGCGCTTCGGCGCCGGGCGGGGGCGGCGCGAACGGAAGGGTTCGTTTCGGTCCGCGGGTCGTAGCGGGCAGGGAGGAAGTTTGTTGTTATTTATTGCCGTGTGCGCCGCTCGGCTTCGGAGTGCAGAAAACGAACCGGGAGCCCGCAGTGCGTCCGGAGAAAGGCGGCGGGGCTGAGCGGGGCCGGCGTGGGGCGGAGCGGGGCTCGGGGAGACCTCGGTGCTCCCTGCGTGCGGGCCGTGAGCGGGGCTGGAGCGAGTGGGGGGGGGGGGGGGCGGCCGCCGCTCCCCGGGGATCAGCGATGGGACAGGAGGTGATGGGCCCACGTTGGGAGTTCAGGTCGGATATTAGGGGGTGTTTCTTCTTAGTAGGGGTGGTGGTGCGGCGGCACAGCTGCACGGGGAGGTGGGGGAATCACCGTCCCTGGAGGTGTTTAAGAGCCGTGGAGATGTGGCGCGTGGGGACGCGGTCAGCAGGCGCGGTGGGGTGGGTTGGGGTTGGACCGGTGATTCCCTGCGTGTGGCAGGGGGTTGGAGATTAATGACCCTTAAGGTCCCTGCCAACCCTGGCCATTCTGTGATCTCGGTGGGGTGGGTTGGGGTTGGGCTGGTGATCTCGGAGGTCTTCTCCGACCTTCGTGATTCTGTGGTCCTTCCCTAATTCCGATCCACCCCAGCACTCTGCACGGGTGTCGCTGAGGTGAATTGTTTGTTGTGTCGGCACAAACGATGCAGATCTGATGGTGGAGGTCTGTAGGTGTCTGTGGGCAGGACCCGGGTGTCTCCCGTTCCCATGGTTTCCTTCATGGAATCACAGAGCCACAGAATCCCTGGGCTGGAAGGGACCCCCCCTGCCTGGCTGCCCCCCAGCAGCTCGCCCCATCCGTGGCCTTGGGCAGCTCCAGGGATGGCACCCATGTTTCTGGGCAGCGGTGCTGTGGCCTCACCGCCTCTCGGGAAAGGATTTCCCTCTCACATCCCACTCCAATCTCCCCTATTAACTTAAAAGCCGTTCCTATTGCTATCAGTGCATGTAAAAGGTCAGTCCCGCTCCTGCTCAGAATCTCCCTTCAAGTACTGGGCGGCTGCAGCGATGTCTCCCTGGAGCTTTCTGTTCTTCAGGCCAAACGAGCCTCACTCCCTCAGCCTTTCTCCATGCAGAGGTGCTCCAGTCCTCTGAGCATCGTTGTGGATCTTTGTGGTGATGGTTTTTGTGACGTTCCACAGGGAGAGCTCTGAACACAGCCGTGCTCCTTTGTGCTGAAGTGGTGCTGAGCAGTGTGGGACGCGGCGAGTCGAGCTGGACTGTGAGCCTGTGCTCTCAGGAGGGAGAGAACCTCGAGACAGGAGTGGAAGGAATTCTGGAAGGAATTCTTCACGCACCCTTGGTGATCGTACCTTTCTTCAAGAGGTGGTGAAGTGTGCTGGAGAGAGGGAGTGTGTCACTGCGGTGTGTTTGGATAGGAGCTCCTAGGAGTAAATGTGAGCCAAGTTGCCTTTTTATTGAAATTATCGAGGGGAAAACGTAACGATGGTGTTGTTCTAAAGTGTCTCGTTGGGCTTCTCTTGTTTCCCCATCCCTGGAAGCACCCAGGGCCGTGGCTGGAGCCCTGGGAAGCCCAACGTGGTGTGGAGCACCCAGGCCGTGGTTGGAAATGGGTGATCTTTAAGGTCCCTTTCAACCCAACTTTTACATGGTTCTGTGAGCTTTAAGGTCCTTTCCAAGCCAACCATTCGATTCATTCTCTGAACTGCTGGCGTGTTCTTATTGCCATCAAGACTGAAAGAAAAAAGGATCTGAGGGGGAAAAAAAAAAAAAAAAGCCCAAAGCCTTGCTTTTAATTCAGTCCACAGCGATGTGTTTCATTTTTGCTCCACTGAACCATGAGCGCATCCCTGTCTGTATGGATTCTGCTGCAGTGGAGGCTCTTCTCTGTGCCTCCCTGCTCGCTCTTGTTGGAGGCACCCTGAGCCAGTCCGGGTCGGGGATGGAGCAGTGGCTCTTCCTCTGCTGGCTCTCTCCCATCGTGTCTGTAGGGATGAAACAGAGATGTTTTGGAGGCTGGTGTTGCAGACAGGTTGGGGCTGATGATGAGCGTCCTCTTGCAGAGGAGGCCCATTGCAACACATCTCAATGAACCTGCTGATCCTCGCTGCTCCTCGCCCTGTGAGCAGTCACAGCCTTAGCTTGGTTCACGTAGAGCTGTTTGGACTTCTGCCTGAGCTGCAGACACTGTTTTTTTCTCAGCTTTCAAGAGCATCTTTTGGATGATGAATGTGAATTTTATGCCGACACTTGGCTTGTTCTGCAGTCAGGAGGGTCCGATCCTGCCCACTTTACATCTGTCCTCCCCTCTGTGCCTCCTTTCTGCTCTCACTCTGACTGTACTGGTGGATGCAGTTGCTGAACTCCAGGTTTTACATCTGCTCTGCTCTGCAGCATCAGCACTGGTGCTGTAACCTGTCCCAGCATCGTGGCTGCCTTGGTGGCAATGGAACGTCCTCAGTTTTTAGACTTCCTTGGTGAGGAGTTATCAGAAAAGCAATAGAAAAGAGGAAGAAAAAAAAAGAGACTGTTGTCCTGTAAATGGTGCTTGTAGCCCTGCAGTCCCAAAAGTGGTGGGAGAGTCAGAAGAGGTGCAGGGAGCAGAAAGGAGCTTGGTGGGAGGTGTGCAGCAGCTTTTGCACAAGGCAGATCAAGTTTTGCTCAAAATTTACGTAGGCTTAGAAGGGAAATAGGCCTGTTCATGAACGAGTGTGTGTAAAGGCACTGCCTGTGGCTGAGGTGAGGCTCTGCTGCCTATCCTGGCAGAGACCTGGAAGAGAAGTGCTGTGCTGGGCTTTGTGTGGTCGCACTCTTCTTTGTGAGTAGAGGTGAGGGTCAGAGGTGCGCAGCTGGGAAATGGGCTTTGCACCTGCCATGCTGCCCAAGCAGCTGCTGGGGCTGCCGTGTGGGCAGGAGGGAGCAGAAATGGTGTTTCCCACTGCAGCCACCCCAGCAGATCTTCTGCTGTGGAGAAGCCAATGTCGCGTGGCACAGATGGAGCTGCTGGCTCCAGCAGAGCAGGGATGTGCTGGTACAGAACCACCCTTGGGTTGGCACAGGGGGTCGTGATGTGAGCAGGGAGAGCTGCTCTCCTGGGTGCCAGGCGGTGTTCCTACACACACATCTCGTGCGGGAGGATGTTGCTGCTGGATACGGCTGCTGTGTGGGCACAAACAGATCCTCAGCAGTGTTACTGAAGTGTGTGTGTAGGGGAGGGACAGGAGGGTAACAAATGGGGATCACGTAGAAAAACATGAATGACAGTACGCAATCATTGTTAGCACGCCCAGCCAGAGCGGGTTTGTTTTCAAGGGTGCAAAGCAGGATTTTGGGGGAAGGCAGCGGTGGTGGATTTGAAGTGAAGGAATAGAGGGGTGGCATGGTTTTCTTCTGGACCAGCACTTCCCACATCCCCTTCTGATGCTGTTTAGCCCTGGATCCGATGAGAGGATGTGTCAGCCTCTGGCTTTGCTGAATGACAAGGCTGTGCTTCCTTGGACTCTTCCTTCCTTGGCTGGAGAGGTGAATGCGTGTTTCTCTCCTCCCAGCAGTGCTCAATTGCCTGCTGCTGCTCCTCTTTATTTGTCCCACGTGGAATGTTGTCTGTGCCGAGTCTGGGTTTCTCACTGTGGTGGCTGAACTCTGCTTGCTTGATGGATGAAATCAGTGCTGGGAGCATCTGCTGCCTTGCGGCAGGGATTTGCTGCCAGGTGATACGGGTGGTTAAATGGAAGGTGATCTTATTTGAGAAGTTCCACCTGCTTTTCGCTGGGTGTTTGAGATCCAGAGATCTGCCTTGCTGGTGTAGTCCACAACGTGGAGTTTGGAGGTGCTGATCTCACCAGAAAGGACTGAATCATAGAATTCCAATTGGAAGGGACCCATAGGGAGCACCCGACAGGAAGGTGGTGTGGCATTTGGACCGCGGAGGTGGTGGATGGAGCAGAGTGTGGTCGTGGGGATCTGCTCTCAGAGCCTGGATGTGGACTCGGGGATCCTTGTGGGTCTGTGCCAACGGGTGACATTCTGTGATTCATTCCTTTCTGATGGGGTTGGCATCTCAGAACTGCTCAGCATGGGCTGTGTGGGTCCGGTGCCTTCTGCTGAGGAGTGCTCAGGTTTGGGGCAGGGGGAGGCACCGGGGAGGTCAGGAGACACCTGGGAGGAGCGGAGATTGGGACCTGGTGGAGGAGGAGGAGGAGGAGGTGGAGCTGAGCAGGGACTGCAGATAATGAGCCGGGTGGTGGGCTGGGAGGAGGGCTGGGACGAGGCCTGGTGTCGGCAGCAGCATGCAGAGGGACGTGGGGACCGGGGGCTGCAGGGACACCTGGACAGCAAGAGCTGTGAGTTGGGGATGGGAAAGAGGACGAACGTGGCTGATCGGAGCCCAGGGCTGATGGGATCCCGAGGGTTGTGAGCAGTGGTGGATGTGGAAAGATGCGTCTGATTGAGGGGATGCGGTTTCCCCACTTTGCTCCGTCCTTACCAAAAACTCCCTGGTCAGCTGTGCGGATGTTTTGTGTCCTGCTGCGTGGCGAGCTGTTTCCATCTCACGCTGAAGAGCAGAAGAGGTGCACGCCTGGCTGGAGCAGCCCGGAGGAGGGCAGCCCTGCAGACCCCGTCCTGTTGCTGTTTGCACGGTCTCAGCCTCGGCTGGCAGAGGGCTCCGGGCTCCTCCTGCTGGGCTGCAGTTGGCCCAGGGGTGAGAGCATCGCTGCCCTTTGTCCGGAGCAGGACAAAACCCAGAGCCGTGTTTGTCACTTTCCCAAGACGAGGTGGAGCCTCCGAGCCTCATTAAGCTTTTAATTTTCTGGCATCTGCGGCTTGCAAGCAGGGTGGCGTCTTTTATTTACTTGCATGGCGGAGTGGAGCTGCTCCTTTTAATCTGACCATGCTAATAGCCTTTCCCTGAGAAAGCTGGGAGCTGTGAATCACCCTTCGGTGCTGGCCCTGCCCAGCGAGACCCAGCGTGCTCCGTGCCCAGCGAGGGCTGCAGCAGGCACCGCTGTGTCATGCTTGTGTCAGGTCTGCACGCTGCCTGCCTCAGTTAGCAGAACCAGCCAGCAAACTGGTTTGGCTTGATTGTTACCTGTGCACAGGGCTGGCGCTGCTCCGTGCCTCTCAGGGGCTGTATAGTTAATGTGTACACAGGGATGTGGGTTTGGTGCTCTGAAAGCCGACTTTCTGGGTGTGCTGCTACTCAGATGATAAACAGGGCAGGCTGTGTCACCCTCGTTCTTCTCTGTGCTGTAACTGTCTGCCTTATAAATGACAGAACCCCAGCATGGCCTGGGTTGCACAGGAGCACAACACTCACCTGGTTGCAACCCCTGCTGTGTGCAGGTCGCCAACCAGCAGCCCAGGCTGCCCAGAGCCACATCCAGCCTGGGTGGTGAGGAGAGGAGATGTTGTGCTGGAGTGGCAGTAGCTGAGAATCGGTTCATTGACGGGAAAAAAGAGCTCGTGCAACTCCAGGTGTTGAGGAGCAAGGAGGTGATTTTACATAGACTTTAGTGGACTACCAACAAGAGCTGACCGCGCACTTCTGTGTGAGCTCCAAGGTGTGTGCTTGCCTTCATGTTGGTGTGCCCTGCGTGCTGCTAGGAAGAAACTCGGGTCTTGGAGGAGGAGGAGGAGGTTCAAGTGAGTGCAGCAGTGAGGCAGGAAGGCGGGCTGGGAGATGAGGCTCAGTGAAGCAGGAGGTTTTGGTGCTGTGGCTGAGATGATGCTGCCTCTCACGCGTGCTGCCCTTTGCTGGTTCTGCACTACAAAGTGAGGTCATCAGCAGGAGCACCCACTCGGTCTTTCCTCTGGGTTCAGCGATCTCGTCACTGCAAACCTCCAGGTACGGCTCTGTGATGTGGTTGATGGTGTCTCCTGTCTGTGGCTGCGTGGGATGAGTTTGCACCTTGGAGTTTTTCCTGTTCCTCGGTGATACCACTGGCAAAGGTTTACCTTCCGTTGCTCCTGATCGTGGGCACTGCCTCTAAATGAATAAATACGGTATCACCGTGGCCCCACAGCTCATTTGGTCATTATCTGCTCACATCTCTGAGATCCCTCCTTATTCCCTTCGGCTGTTCTCTGATTATCTGCTGGGAATGGTTGGGGTGGTGTTTAATTGATGATTAGGGGTTAACCTCCTTAGGTCTCACCCGACCTGCTGTGCGTGTTCCCCTGAATATTCCTGGATTTTCTGGGATCTCAGAACAATTTGAGGCTGGCAGGGACCTCGGGCTCCATCAGGCCCACCCCAGGGATACCCAGAGCAGGTGCCCAGCAGCTGCTGAACATCTCCAAGGAGGAGACCCTGCAGCCCCTGGGCAGCCCAGGCTGCTGCTCAGCCACCCGCACAGCAGAGTGCTTCCTGATGGGCAGAGGAACCTCTCGTGCCACAGCTGGTGAGGCTGCCTCTTGTCCTGGTACTGAGCAGTGCTGAGCAGAGCCTCCTCCATCCTCTGTGCCCTCCCAGCAGCATCTGTGGGCACTGATGGAATCCCCCAAGCTGCTGTTTCTCCAGGCTGAGCAGCCCCAGCGTTGACCCTTGGAGGCACGTTGCTCGTTCCTGGCCTCCACCCAGACCTTGCACTGCTGGCCACCATCACTGGGCCTGTCCAGGTGCTTCTCAGTCCTCCTCTCCATCTCCCCCTCTGGGTGGTTTTTACCCTCTCTCATGTCCAGGATTTGCTCTTGGTCACCTTCCCAGGCTCTGAGTTGAAGCTGCCCAACCTGGAGTCTCCTGATCCTCCTTTTGCCCTTCTTGAAGATCAGAGTAGCATCACTTCCCTCCAGCCTCCAGACGCAGGGTTTGATGGCCTTGGGTTTGGTGGCTTTACTTCCGCGTCTCCTCGACAAACACAGATGAGGAAGAGCAGTGAAGGGGCACGGTGGGTCCTCAGATGCTCTGTGCGTGGTTCATGGCGTGCACGGCTCTCAGCTGTGCTGTTCTCCAAGGTTCCCAACTCCTCCTCCTCCCACTTCCAGTTCTGGGCATTTCGTGGTGTCTGAGCTGCTCCCTGGAGAGCCCCTTTGACACCTATTCTTATTTGCGTCCTTCCTGTCCACAGAAGCTGTTGGTGCCTTTTGTCTGAGGATCTCCTGCTCCCTCCTTCCACACGGGGACGTTTCACTCTTCCTACAACCTTTTCCAGCCCCCAAATGCACCCCTCTGGACCCCCAGGATTGTGATTTGCAGTGCTGTGGTTGCCCTGCTCAGAATCAGCTCATACTCCCTGCCATGCCTGCCCTGTCTGCTTCCCAGCTCCAGGATTAGAGCTGATTTGTGGTTTCATTTGGTTCGGGGCTTTTGTTTCTGTTGTGCCTCTCAAAGTCACTTGCAGTGCTGGAGATGCATGCTGTATGAATGCACGGGGCGAGATGATTTCAGCTGCAAGAAAATGCACTCCTACTTGAAACAGTTGGGACAGGTTATTGTCTGACTCTTGGCATTACTCCCTATTGCTAACATCTGTGACATTACAGATAAGGAAATTGCCTTTGTAATTGCTGGCTGGCTCTTCTATGGTCAAAAAATGGCTGAGGAGGAGGAGGTGGTGAATCGGGTCTCTTTTTGACCCTGGTGTGGAGGTTGGAGGGGACCACAAGGAGAGATGCTGTGCTGGGGAGGGGGGGGAAGGGTAGGATGGGCGAGAAAGGATGGGGCTGGAGAGCGAGGGGGTTGTTTGCTGTTGCTTCTTCATTTGAGATGCACTCTGAGGCGATGAATTACTGCAGTTCTGTTAAAACAAAAACACGACAAAGCCCCAAACCCAGCTCTTTGCAAGAGCAGAGCGTTAACCGTGATGATCTGATTCTGACTTGGGGATTTCCTCTCTGCAGCTCTGACTTAGTCTTTGTTGTTTCGTTTGGACCAGAGATCCCACTTTGCTCCTGCATCAGATTCTGGGGCATTGTTGCTGTCTGCAGCCCAGCAGTTGCTGCGCTCCCCCCCCGGGGGGGCTGCATTCCTCTGTCCCTGTTAAATGCCTATAGGAAGAGGCAGCTGGCTGAGCGCTTGGCGTGGAGACAGCTCGCTTTGTCTCAGCTGGAATGCGCTCCCGATGGTGAAGCGCTTTTATAGATTTCAAGTGCATTCCTCAGGGCCTGATCCGTGGGGTCAAATAGTCGGAAATCCGGCTGGGCTGCATTACGGAGAGCTGCGTTACTGCGGCCGTGGGTCTGCAGCCCGGTGCTCAGCTATTGCAGAGCAGTTTCTCCTCGGGACTGCGGAGCTGCTGCCTTTCAGGTGCTGCCATGTGCGCCTGTGGTCAGAAGAGGCCAAAGCTGCAGTGGTGAAGGAGCGTAGGATGGAACGCTGCTGCAGTTGGATTTGCTATTTGGCAAGGTCCCTTGTTTGGGATGGCGAATGGATGTGTGACTGCTGCACGTGGTCTTGTGCTTACTCAGGTGGGTCTGAGTGTCCTGGCAGCGTGCACCGACCTGCTGTAGGGAACCTGCTTTGGCAGGGGGGTTGGACTCGGTGATCCCTGGAGGTCCCTTCCAACCCCTACAATTCTGTGATTCGGAGGGGTCTGTGAGGCCGTCCTAGTGTGAGGTTTATGAGTGGTGGCAGCAGAGCCCCAGTCATTAAGGTTGGAAAGCAGCACTAAGACCAACTGTTGGCCCGTCTGTGCCGTGCCCACTGGCCGTGTCCCCAAGTGCCACATCTCCACGGTCTCAAACACCTCCAGGAATGGTGATTCCCCAGCTTCCTTGGGCAGCCCATGCCGCTGCATCACCCCTCTTTGGAGAGGAAATTCTTCCTCATGTCCAACCTGTCTCCTGGTGCAACGTGAGGCCATCACCTCTTAGCCTGTTGCTGTTACCTGGGAGCAGAGGCCGACCCCCACCCACCTACAACCTTTCAGGGAGTGGTGGAGAGCACTGAGGTCTCCCATAGGGACCTGACTGAGGTCTCTTGGCATCAGGGCTTCCCTTCAAACCTGGGTGCTGCCCTTCAGCTGGAGCTCCGTGCTGTTCTGATCTCTTGGTTACGCTGGTCCTGCTCAAGTCCATTAATCTCACTGCATTTCAGGCGGAATAATTCCTTTTTCTTGCACTTTGCATTCTGGCAATACGTTTTGCTGGGGCCATTTCTCCCAGGGTAGGGAAAGGTGTGTGCCGAGTTCTGCTCTGGTGATGAAACGCAGCAGGCCGTGCTGTGCTGCAGCTGGCTGCTCCTGCTCTGCTGCAGGGCTGTGTTTCTGTCTGTGTGTCCAGCTGACGGGTGGAAGTCTTTCTGGTTCTGTGGCCTCACCTGTAATGAGTTGGCTTTGAACGCAGTGACTTGGAAGGACCGAGTTCAGCCTTAAAGGTGATCAGCTCCCGAGTGCTTTGCTTTGTAGTTCTGCTCCCAGCTCGGCGCGGATCTCTCCCATGCAGCTGCCTTTGCCCAGAGGCAATCCTGCTGGCGCTGCCATCAAAGAGTGGCTCTTCCTTTGTCGCAGGTGGAGGAGGAGGAGCCCCGCTCTGTTCACACTTCTCATGGTGGGTTTGACACATGCAGGGCAGTCCCTCTTTGCTCCGAGGAGCCGCTCACGCGCTGTGCCTCGGCTCTGGTTGGGGACAGGTAGTGAGCTGTGCTGCGTGCTGCTGTGACCCCGCTTCTTGGAGCATGGGAACCAGGTGCTGGGCATGTGAATCACTGGGAGAGTTGTAATTACCCTCCTGCTCCAGAGGCTGGTTTGGCCTTTAATTAAACGTGTGCTGTCCTGCTGAAGGCAGTGGAGCTGTTCCAGCAGGGCCTGACAGCTGGACTTGAAATTCTCCTAAGAGTTATGAGGTGTAGGGAGGACCTGTCCTTATCGCTGCGCTGTGAGGGCTGGAAGGTGAGCAGGAGCTGTGCCTGGAGCCCCTCCAGCTTGGGCTGGAAGTGCAGAAGCACGCTGGCATCATAGAATCATCGAATCACCAAGGTTGGAAAGGACCTCAAAGCTCATCCAGTCCAACCGCTCACCTATTCCCAACAGCTCCCACTGAACCACGTCCCTCAGCACAGCATCCAGCCTTTCCTTGAACACCCCCAGGCTCGGCGCCTCCCCCACCTCCCAACCTGATCCATCCTCACCTGATCCAACGCCTGCAGCTCTGGGCCTTTGTCCTCAGGGCAGCCCTGGGCTCAGGTTGTTTTTGAGGAAACGAGGAGGGGTCCAAGCCTGGCATGTGGCCCTGGGAGCTTAAAACGCACTGCTGGTTCTGACTGCCGGGGCAGGAATGTTCTGTGCAGTTCTGGCAAAGGCTGTGTTTACATGGTGAAGGCAGTTCCTGGTCTCCAGATGGATAAGTTGTTGCTCCCTTATCTGAGTAGCATCGCAGGCAGGGTCATTGTGGCTTCTGACCTGGCTTTGTTCTGCAATGCTGCAGCCTTGGGAAGCACTCTTCTTCTGTTGGGCGTTCTTCTGCCTATAGCAGAGCGCTGCCCAGGCGGTGGTGGTGGTCAGTGCCTCAGTATGTGGATGGAGATGATGTGGTGACACCCCTGAGGGACAGGGTGACGTCCTGAGAGACCAAAGCAGAGGGAATGCTTCACTGCGTCTCCTTGGAACGGGCTGGGGGAGCTCCTTGGCCATTAATCCTGTGGGACTGTTGGCTCTCCAGGTCTGCCCTCGGGAGTCTGTTGTTTCTGGGAAATGGCGTAGTCGAGTGGTATTTCAAAGGGTTCATTCTGATCCTTTTATCCATTGTCCTTTCTCCTTTTTGCATTTTCCACTTCTTGATTCCTCTGAATGAGTGAGCAGAGGGAGGAGGCAGGGCCCTGCCAGGCGTTGCCCTGCATTAGAAGGCAGCCTTTGGGGGTGGGTCCCATCCTGGCATCGTGCTCTGAAAGCTGCTGTTCCTGACCAGTACTCTGTTACAACCCTTCATTCGCGTCCTGGGGCCTTGTCACAGCCTCACTGGTCATGCTGGCACCTTCACAGATACGAGTTGGCAGCCCGTGGCTGGGGTGGGTGCACTGTTTGCTGGATGGCAAACCAGCTGATGGCCGGGACCTGAGAGGTGGTGAATAGAGTGCTGTCCTGCTGACGAATGGCCACGAGCAGTGTTACACAGGGGTCAGTACTGGGGGTGGCCCTGTTCGGTATCTTTATTGGTCATCTGGACGAAGGCGTTGAGTGCACCCTTAATAAGTTGGTGCGGGACACTGAGCTGGGATGAAGCACTGATCTGCCCAGTAAAGGAAGGCCCTACAGAGAGAGCTGGATGCGCTGCATTGATTACTGGGCTGAAGAAAATGGGATGAAATCTAGCAAAAACAAATGCTGGGTCTTGCTTTTTGGTCACAACAGCCCCATGCATTGCTACAGGCATGAGATGGAGTGGTGGAAAGGTGTGCAAAGGAAAAGGATCTGAGGGTATTGGCTGATGCTCGGCTCACCATGAGCCAGCAGTGTTCCGGGTGGCCAAGGAGGCCGATGGCATCCCAGCTTGTGCCAGAAACAGTGCAGCCAGCAGAGCAGGAGGTGCTCATCCCTCTGTACTCAGCTGTGGTGAGGCTGCACCTCGGTGCTGTGCTCAGTGTTGGGTCCCCACTGCAAGCGAGACACCGAGGCCCTGCAGCGTGCAGAGAGGTTGGAGCGAGGTGTGCCCAGGTAACAGTGATAGAACAAGGGCTGATGGCGTGACTTTGTGCCCAGGGAGGTTCAGGTTGCATATTAGAAACAATTCCTTCTTGGAAAGAGTGGTGATGCAGTGGCACAGCTGCACAGGGAGGTGAGGGAGTCAGTGCCCCTGGAGGTGCTCCAGAACCGTGGAGATGTGGCACCTGGGGATGTGCTCAGTTGCCATGGCTTGGGGTTGACCTGGATGAACTTTGTGGTCCTTTCCAACACTAATGATCGTGTGATTCTGTGACGTGTGCCTGGTGAAATTGCAGAGCACCCATCCCTGCTGCTGTTCAGAGCCTCCTCTCACAGGGGTGAGCAGCCCTCTGGGGCTGACCTCAAGAGATCCCTCCCAGCCCCAGCTGTTCCGTATTTCTGCTGGACCCGCTGTACCAAAGCTGTATTTGGGGATCTGCGGCCCTTGCTTGCAGCCCTCACTGTGTGCTCATAGAATCCTATGTCTGTGGGGTCACAGCTCAGGGGATGGGAGCTCGTCACGTTTACCCCGGGTTGTGGTGTGGCCACAGTTGCCCTGAGATCATGGAATCACAGAATGGCCTAGGATGAAAAGCCCCACAGCACTCACCTGGTTGCAACCCCTGCTGTGTGCAGGTCGCCAACCAGCAGCCCAGGCTGCCCAGAGCCACATCCAGCCTGGCCTCCAATGCCTGCAGGGATGGGGCATCCACAGCCTCCTTGGGCAACCTGTGCCAGTGCTCCACCACTCCTCTGTGGTTTTGTTTAATCTCAGTAGATTCACACAGCGCTTAATTTGTCATGGTTTCTGCCCACTGTGCGAAACAAGGTCAGCAGTGATTAGAAAAAGGGATAATTACTGCCCTCCAAAGAGACGTTTGCTTGGGCTTTCACTCTTAGTCCCAGTGACTATTTTAAAACTAATTTGTTCTCTTTCTACTGTCACAAATGGGTCTGCTGTGCAGCTGTGCTCCCTGGATGTGGTGGTTGGAGTTTGGAGTTCCCAGGTCTCAGTGCAGAGCTGGGCGTTGCATTGTGCTGCATTTAGTGTGTGCAGTTCTGTCAGCTCTCCATTCCGTCCCAGTGTCACGGGTTGCTTCACACTGACTTCAGTCCCAGTAGTGATGAAAAAGGGTCTTCTGGGCAGTGTAGACATGAGGAGTCGCTTGTGTTCTGCTTCATTTTCTTTCCTTGCAGGTATAAAATCTCAATTCTTGCACAGCAGCACTGCGCTCTGCTTGTGGTCTGGTGACCTCTGCCTGGTTTGAATTCTGGTCACATCAAAGTGTGTTGTTCAGGTCCAGCTTTGCTTACACTCAGGACACGGGATGTGACTGTTGTTGTGCTGTTTGCTGAATGGAAATTTGTGCACAGATCTGATGACACTCCATCAGTATTCAGGATCACAGAATGGTTGGGTTGGAAGGGACTGCAAGGATCACAAATCCCCAACCCCCTGCCACAGCAGGGCCACCAACCTCCCCGTTTCACAGCAGCCCAGGCTGCCCAGGGCCCCATCCAACCTGGCCTTGAACACCTCCAGGGATGGACGGGGCATCACAGCCTCTCTGGGCAGCTGTTGCAGCCCCTCACCGCTCTCACAGCACAGAACTTCCCCTGACATCCAACCTCCATCTGCCCTCCCTCAGCTTCAAACCATTTCCCTTGTCCTGCAGTATTGGGTCAGGAAGAAGTGATAGGTGTAAGAAGGGAGTGCACAGGATGGGATATTTTGCAATATTGCAAGCGGCTCCAAGAGGTGAAGTGGGAAGAACTGAAGGTGTCACGGTAGCGCAGTGCTTGAGTTGGCCTGCAGTTGGTTCACATGCATTTTCAGTAGTGCAGGTGTGCTGGTACGAGGCGATACATAATTCCCACGTATCTTGCAATATAGCTTGATTTTATTCCAGTAAATTCTATTGTATTTTATCCAGAAGTCTGCACAAGTGATGTGAGATGCTCACAGTTGGTACCAGAGGCACAGCAGCTGGGGCTGCGGGCTGTGGATGAGCTCTTCCCTTTGTTGCTCTCCAGCAGCACACTCTTCCCCAGCCCTACACAATGTCTTGCCTGGAATTTCCTTGCATTCTAAAATTAGGAGAAGGATTCAAGGAACAATGGCAAATCAAGCTCTGCGTCTCCTGCTCTGCTTGGGGCTTTGTTGTCATGTAGACTTTCACCTACTTCCTTTCTTCTTAAACTGATTTTGCATTAGATAAACTGAATTAAAGAGAGCTCGTGCTGCTTGACGTCAGAAGGGCTTTGCTTTTCTGCTGCAAAGCTGTTGGTCCATGGCAGAGAAGGGTCTGCAGTCAGATGATGGACCTCATCGTGGTCCCTTCTGTGGGGAGAGCTGCTCTCCTCGTGGTCTGTGCATCTTTTTCCTGATACCCGGGGAGGGACAGATTGGGAATCAGGAAAAGGTTCTGCAGTGGATGTGGAGCAGCTGCTAAGGGCAGCAGGCACAGCGCTGAGCTGCCGGAGCTCAGGAGGTGTTGGGATGCTGCTCTCAGACCCGGGGTTTGCAGAGCTGCTGCGTGGGGCTGTGGGCTGGACCTGCTGCTCCTTATGGGTCCCTTCCAACGAGGGGCTTTCTGTGATTGTGTTCATTGCTTCACAATCACCAGTTTGTTCCTTGTGCTTTGTTGGCATCGTGGGTTATTACCTGTAAAGGTTTGGTTGTCTGAACCCTCTGAACTGGTGGGGACGACCCAGAGCGCTCTGTAGTGTGGCAGAAGGCAAATGCATACAGGCAAAAAGACTTCAGCACTATTGCAGATGTGTGGAATGGGCTCTGGATGTACCTGGGGGTTATAGGTGAGCTTTTTAAGCTGTCTGACTTTCTGCAGTGCCTTATGACTGTCTGTTATCCCAGCACAATCCAGGAAATGCAGCAAACACCACAGCTTGGTTTCCATCCTGTCCCATACTCCATATCCAGCAGTAGAAGCAGCTGCAGGACTGTAGGAGCTGCTTATTGTGATGCTTGGTGTAAAAATACTGAGAGCTGTTAATGACTGCAAAGAGGGTGTCTGATTGGATCTTCCAATTTACCACCAAATAATTAATTTCCAAAGTCAGGGGCGTGAAGAAGTCGGGTACTGTTGGACTAGCAGACCTCTAAGGGTCACTCTGAGTCCATGAGTTTCTATGAGAAATGTTTGCTTTCCTCCTCCAGTTCTTGGTTCTTGGGTCCTGCAGACAGTTTACTCTCTTTTCTTCCAGTCCATGTGGTACAAACATTTCCCTGCAGGTTGGGAACATCTTTGATGTCCTGGCAAGACGAACTGCCATAAGCATCTGCTGTACAGTGAGGGTGGGAGTTTGGTTGGGATGTCCCTTAGTTTTTCTCCTTTGTTGGCTTCTCTGAGCCATGAACATCACAGGTCTGCTGGCAGCTGCTGTGCTGTGACCCCTGCACTGTGCACCACTTGAATGCCTGGGATGGGTGCTCTGTTTCACGGCGCATCGTACAAGGGAAGGAGAAGGGCAGTGATGTGATGGAGATGTTACATCAGTCATTAAGTTAACTTCACTAATTGCTGACTTTCGCCCTCGTCTCTGCAGGCTGTAAATGGGGCTCCCATCTGTGCAGCAGCGCACTTGGAAGCCTCACCAGGGCGCTGAGAGGAGACGATGGGAACTTGGGTTTGCCCTGAGGTGAGAATTGCTCACGGAGCTCCTCTGACCCGCTTCTGTTCTCTTTCTGCCCCAGCCTTTCTTTAGGCTTTTGAACCTCCGTAAGCTGGGCCTGAGTGACAATGAGATCCAGAGACTTCCCCCCGAGGTGGCCAACTTCATGCAGCTGGTGGAACTGGACATCTCCCGCAATGGTAAGGCCGGCTCCGTGCCCCTCGGCACCACATCTCTGCACTTCTGCTCTGAAAGAGGCGTTTCCCTTTCGCAGTGCTGCAGAGTGGTCCATCGTGGGGCTGGAGCTGTGAACATATCAGCATTCACTTGTCTTGCTGTGTCTCAGGCTGTCACTGGTACCAGGTGTCCTGTTTGCTACACAATAGACTCCTTCCGGTTCTCTGTTTCTTTCACGTCTTTTGTTTCCCCCAGACATTCCAGAAATTCCAGAAAGCATCAAATTCTGCAAATCCTTGGAGATCGCAGACTTCAGTGGGAATCCCCTTTCCAGGTAGGAGGGTGCATTGCAGCCCCTTTGTGCAGCTGGGAATGAGAGCTGAAGTTCTCCATCCTTTTTCCTGTCTGCATCTCGCAGTCGTCTTCCCTTTGCCAAGACCTTTGCTTGTCTGCTCCATGACACATGGGACATTCGGCACAGGGAAGAGCTGGTGCCAGTTCCTTCTTCTGCAGGGTCTGTGGCTTGGCTCCTGAGGTTTTGTTCATGTCGATGCCACTGCTGTGGGTGGCAGGGACTTCTGTCCTCCTAGCATAGGTTGGTTCCTCTCTTCCTCCTTCGCTGTGCTGCACAAAGCAGAGTGGGTGAGGACTGAGTGGATTACAGAGGATGGTAGGAAAGCTGCATGTTGTCATTCGTTATCTCTTGGACCCTTTTGCTCTTGGCTTTGTTTATAGCTTAGGATGAAATTGTTGGGTTGTTTTGGTATTACAGTGGCCAGAACTATGCCCAAGAGCAGCACTTTGCCTTCTCTACAGTATTCTGGCTCTACTTGCCTCTATTCTGGCTGTCTTGCGAAGTTCTGGCTTTTCTGCCTTGAGGAGCCATGCTTCCAGGCACTGATGCTGTGGCGTGTTGTCTGCTGGAGCCCCTGGAGATAAGTGCCAGTCTGTCTCCCCATGCCCACTGCTCTTCATACTGCTGGGCAGCTGCTTCCCGATTCACGTTTGAATAGATTTAACTCTGCTTCCCTCTGGTGGTGCCAAACACTGGCAGAAGGGCAGAAGCTTTTCAGTCGCTGGGGATCTCCAAGCACAGGTGTGACATGTAGTACCACGGGCACTTCAAACCCTGCAATGATTTGTCAGTTTCTGTGGCTCAGAGTTGTACGACATGTGTCGTTTGCTCCAGGAACAGCCTATGAACAGGAAAGGATTTCTGCTCTTCAGGGTCTTTCCTTCCTCTGTGATACCTCAAAACTGTTTTGGTAATGCTGCCTGATCCCGGGGAGTGCAGCAGTATCCATTGCTGAGTGTTTGGGTTGGTAGCTCACCCTCCCTCCTTTCAAGTTTTGGTGAATGACCTGGCACAGTTTGGGGTTGGTGCTTAAATACTTCAGAGACGTGTTTGTCACTTGGACACGCAGCAACTTTGGTGCAAGGGAGTGATGGCATCTTGGAAACGGAGCACGGCCTGGGTCAGGGCTGGTTCCTGCTTCTCCCTTTCACACCTGCTATACCAGTTGGGGTGGGACTGGCTGCCGCGAATGTGAGCAGAGAGCTCAGCACTGGGTTTGTGCTCAGCACTGATGGTGTTTTGTTCTGTTGTCTGTTCACAGGCTTCCTGAGGGTTTCACGCAGCTGCGCAGCCTGGGCCACTTGGCCCTGAACGATGTTTCCCTTCAGAGCCTCCCCAACGACATCGGGAAGTGAGTGTGGCTCTGCTGCTCAGCAAGGAGGGGAAGGTGGGAGTGGGGCACCGTGCTCACTTGTGCCCTGCAGCTACACAGTGCTGCTCTCCTGGACGTACTGCACCTCTGGGTATTCTCCTTGTTGTGAAAGGCAGCCTGTGAGAAGGTTCCTTTCCTTTCCAGCTGCTTATATTACTTACAATCAATGGCAGAGGCAAGGAGTAAATCCTGGCCTCCCAAGTCCTCCCTCTCCCTTTATGCTTGCCCGTTTGCCCCTTTCCAAACAGATGTGCTCTGTCCTGTGATGATGAAATGATCCACGCACTTGTGCAGGCCACTGGGGGCTGTCTCAAGGGAAGGGATATGAGTATCTTGTTGTATTTCTGTCCTTCCAGTGAATCTGGCCTTCTCATTCCCTTTTCTCTTGCAGTCTGGCAAACCTGGTGACTTTGGAGCTACGGGAGAACCTGCTAAAGACTCTACCAACGTGAGTGTCACGTGGCTTCAGAGGTCTCCTGCCCCATCACTCCTCCTGATCCGTTGTGGACTTGTAGTAAAGAATCTGTCATTTTGCTTGGGAGAGCTGGAAGCTTTGATTAGGTCAGCTGCATCTTGCTGCAAGCCTCTAAATTGCCGTGAGGAGGGAGAGAAATGGCACAGGGCTCCAGAGCAGGGGAAGGTGCTGTGTCAGGTCTGATTTTTGAGCAGACAGGGTTCTGTGAGGATCCTTATTCCTCCTCAGGTAGAACAAAAGATGATTGTGTTGGAAAAAGAGGAGAAAAGTGTTCTGATGTGGGTGTTGGAAGAGCTCTGCTTTGAAGCCCATACAAAGTGTCTGCTGCATCTCAGTCAGCTCTGTCAGCTTGTATTCTGCCTGCCTGTCCATCCAGCTAACTTCTGACTCCTGTATGTCAGAAGGGATTCCAGCTGACTTTTTTTGAATAGCAGTGAGTTTTGTGGCCACGCTCTGTCTTCAGTGGCTGTACTGTCACCCTTCCTTAGCATCCTTGCTGTTCGTGGCAAGTATTCAGTCTGGCTGCCTGCGTTTTCTTCTACATTCTCCTATTTTGTTTTAAGAGGGCAAAAGAAGCTTCCAATGAGACAAGTACTGCAAGTATTTGGAGTTTCAGTCTGCTGCTTCTGTGACAGCTGTGCCTCCCCCTCTGCAGGACGCTGCTGTGACTCACGCATGCTCTTCCTGGTAGTTGTTTTCCTGTGAGATCTGCAGGCACAGGGTCTGTATGGCATCAGTTACATCTACCTGTAGAATCAGCTGAGGCCCTTCAGACAGTCCTTTCCAAAACAGAGCTGATTCTGCACTGAGCAGCTCCCAGCCGTCGTGCCTGGTGAGCACGCAGTGATAGAAGCTTAGTTCAAATTAACTCTGTCATCTCATCCTGATCCCAAAGTCCCAAAGACCTTCTGTGCACAGAAGCTGACGCTGAAGCCCTGCTGCAGGAAGGTCGTGTCCTCATAATATCTCCAGCTGAGGAGAGCCTGTGTGGAATAGAGCCACAACAGTGAAGGCGAGAGCTGAAGCTGGATGAGTTCGGATCTGGTGGTGATGCCCACTGCTGTCTTTGGATGAGTTCAGTGTTCCTGCAGGCAGAGGCTACCATGTGATAAACTGCATGAGAAAAGAAATACATCCAGTAGCTGCATTCAAAACTGGGCTTCCAAGCTGCCATGAAGAATGATCCCAGTGGCTTTTCGCTATCTAGGGACACCAGGAAGCGTGCAGATCTTGAGAATTCAGTCTGTGACAAAAACCCAAATGTTTTCTGGGAAATCTCGAGAGCCCCCGTGTTCCTTTGGTTCCCTGAGTTCCCTCGTAACACGCTCTGAGTTTGGGGATTTTTCCCTGAGCATTAAATACGGTCTGCATGCTCACTCTGCAGCACAGTTCCATCTTCTTTGCATGTTCCACCATTGACAGGATCATGTCCAAAGCTAGAGTCCTAAAGGCCAAGGCAATTTGTGTCAGATCTATTTGTCAAATATGAGATCTGTACTTAGCTACAAACTGTGCCCAGGAATGACTTTAAACAAGTCCAGCACCCTTCTGGTTTTTATTGCTCTTCCAACTTGCAGCGACCTTAACTTGTCCAAGTGTGAATTCATGGGCTGGCCTTCGATCCATGCTGTACAGCTATTGCTGCTCCTCATCTCTCCCACGTGGTGGGGACGTCCTGCCAGTCACTTGGAAGCATAGTTTGTGTTGGTGTGTTCTCATGGAATGGTGAGGGCGGCTCTGTACTGATGCATCTCGTAGGACCTCACATCAGCTTGAATCCTTGTGGTTCACCCGGCCCTGTTTTGGAAACCAAACTGCGAAGGTGCTGAGGTAGAGTCAGGGCTGCTTCATACTTAGAGAGGTCAAAGAGCAAATGTACAGTTACAGCAGGAGTCCAGGCACTGGATGTGATGATCCTCATGGGTCCCTTCCAGCATGGGTTGCTCTGTGATTCTGTAACGAGATGCTGTTATCCAGCAGAATCCTTCTGGCAGTGTAACTGATAAGCCTTTACTTGAGTTAATATCTCCAAATCCACTGCTGCAAAATGCAAGAACTTGCTCTTCCCATGTAGTGCCCTTATTTTACTGCCTGTGTCCAGCAGGCCAGACTTCTTACTGCCTCCAGTACCTCAGTGTGGGAGCTGCCGAGATGCAGAGCTGTGCTGACAGACTAATGCAGTGGCTTCCTTATGAGGACAGTCCCTTATAGAGAAAATAAAGAGGTCTGAAGTCTCTCACTGTGGAGCGTAGGCAGGGTTTAAATGGGATTTGTGCCTCGCTGTAAAGGAAGAGCCAGCAAGCCCTGTTTAAGGGAGTAGTTGTTGGAGCTGATGGGTAGAACTGAACTGAGAGCACCTGGGCCACGTCAGAAGAACTGAGTGCTGTTGTGGGGTTGCCTTCGATATCAGCAGTGTGTTTTGGGTGCAGTCTGTGCATTCTTTGGGCCGCTGCTGTTGACTGACTGTGGTTCCTTGCAGGCTTCTTGCAGCATCTTGCCTGGTGATCTCCTTGTCTGTGTGTCTCAGCCTCTGCTGAGGCAGCGTGGCCGTCCCATTGCGCACTTCAGGGCTGCCCACTTTTTCATTCTTGCCTCTCCCTGCGGCTCTGCTTCCCTTGTCTCCTGGATACGTGCGGTCCTCTGCTGTTTCCCATGGTTTGTTGCTCTGTGATCCCCTCCTTGCGACAAAATGGGCAGCAGTGTTGAGGTGTGGCCCGTGGACTGTCGTGTTTTTGCTCAGGTGATGCTTTGTGGTGGGAGGAGGAGAGGGCAGATGGGTGACAGTGGAAACTGCCTACTTTGGAGCTGCTGATGCTGCTGAATGCAGTTCCCTGTGCAGACTTTCTGATGGCAGGAAGGTGTCAGTGTCCCTACATTGGTTGGCCCAGAGCACGGAAGGGGTGGGATCAGTGCTCCATCAGGTTTAGGAATTATTCAGAATGGTGTGATTTTTTTGAGATGATGCTTAACCCTCTGTCCTTTCTTCCTTTCCCTCCTCTCATTTCTACTCCCCGTGTTTTGCAGTTCACTCTCATTCCTTGTCAAGTTAGAGCAGTTGGATCTTGGTGGCAATGACCTGGAAGTCCTGGTAGGTGAAGGGTGGTGGGAAGGAGCATGGGTGGGAGGGGGCAGCACCTGTACCTTTGTGCATGTGAGCGGGTTTTTGTCTGAAGTGCACAGAAACGGACCCTCAGGCTGTATGGAAGGCTCTGCCCAATCGTTGCTCCCAGCATAATTTTCCTTTGCTACATTGGCCCTTCTTTCTGTTCTCATGCACACCTCGTTCTGCTTTTTCCAATCCTGCTCTGAGATGTTCTCTCGAGCTATGCAGCTGCCAAAGGATTTTCCTTTCCAAGGAGGTTCTGTCTGATACTTCCTTTCGCTTCTGTGCTGCACTGTTGTTTCTTTTCATTGCTGCTGGGCCAACTTTATCTTTCCCCTTTCTGATTTTATTTCTCAGCCAGAAGGTGAAGGGCCATCCCACATTACTCCTGGCAGCAGTGTCAGCCCAGCACACAGTGTGTGCCCTCAGACAGGGGTGTCTCCATGGAGTGCTGAAAGCCTAAGCATGCTGGGAGCCAGCGCTCAGTCCTGAAACCCAGCTCTCCTTTGACTTTGGGGAAAACCCAGTGATATTTTTTCATTTTGCAGCTGCAGATTAAGTTGTTCTTGAATTCTGCCTGTAATGCCTGGAAGGCTTTTTGGCAGAAAGCCCCTCCAGATTGCTGTTTGCCTCTTGTCTTGCCCGCTGCTGGGAGGTCTTTGCTGGTGTGTCCCGTGTTTCTTGCTGGAGCTTTGCAGCCAGTATGGCAGCCCAGACATTCCCAAGCAGATTGCTGCGTGCTGACGCAAAGAGTTTGTACACCTTTGGATAAATGGTTCAGGAGATGTGAAAACAGCAAGAGTGCCAAGCTTTGCAGAGGCTTGGTGGGATTTGGAGGATCGTAGAGCAACTTCTCCTCCTGGGAGGACTGACGCCATACTGTCACGCTGTGTTACAGCCGGATACCCTGGGAGCGCTGCCAAACCTGCGTGAGCTGTGGTTGGACCGCAACCAGCTCTCTGCTCTGCCTCCGGTGAGTACCTGTTCACTGCCTCACTGCTCCACTCCCTCCCTGTGCTGCTGCTTTGAGCCACAGGGTCTCCTTTCCGATCCTAGGAGCTGGGCAATCTCCGCCGTTTGGTCTGCCTGGATGTGTCGGAGAACAAGCTGGAGCAGCTGCCCAACGAGGTCAGTGGGCTGGTAGCACTGACGGACCTGCTGCTGTCACAGAACCTGCTGGAGTGCATTCCAGATGGGATCGGTGAGTATTGGGATGGGAAGTGGGGCAGGGCTCCTCCTTTGGGGAGGCTTCAGGCACGGCTGTGCCCATCAGAGCGTTTGGGCCTGATGGATGCGGTCGCTGGGAGGGTGCAGAAGCAGTAGATGGTGCTGCTGAGCAGAACTGTGCAGGCTGTGTTCGGGTTCTTGTTGTAGAATCACAGATCACATCTTGATCTGTGTTGTAGAATCACATCCTAGAATGGTTTAGGTTGAAGTAACCTCAGAGCTCATCAGTTCCCACCCTGTGCTGTGGGCTCGTTGTCCCCCACCAGGTCAGGCTGCCCAGGGCCCCATTCATGGCTTTGAGAAGCTCCAGGGATGGGGCACCTGCGCCTCTCTGGGCAGCAGTGCCAGGGTCTCATCACTTTTAGGTAAAGGATTTCTTCCTAACACTGGCCTAAACTTCCCTTCTTTTAGTTTAAAGCGATTTCTTCTCTTTCTGTCACACTCTGCATGCGTAGGAAGTCTGTTTCCCTCCTGCTTATCAGGTCCCTTCAAGTTCTGGAAGGATGCATGGGTGGAAAAAGTCCGGTTGGGAGAAAGAGCCTATGTTCTTGGGTTAGGAAATCCCTCTTGGGAGGTATTTAGGGCAGATGATCATAGGACAGCGTAGCTCTCTGTGGCTTAGTTCACATTTGCTTGTTGCTCCGAGCAGGTCAGCTGAAGCAGCTCTCCATCCTCAAGGTGGACCAGAATCGGCTGACAGAGGTGACGGAGTCAATTGGGGACTGTGAAAACCTATCAGAACTCATCCTGACAGAGAACATGCTGACAGTAAGTATACCAGCAGCCATCCTGGGATAAATAGTGGGCATGGAACAGGCTGTGAACCTGAGGGAGAAGCTGTCCTGAGGCTGTAGTGGGAATTGCTGGAATCTCGTCTTGTTAGGACAGAAGGCAGTTCTTTTCCTTGTCAAGAAGGCTCTATACCCATTCTGCTGTCCTTTATTAGCCACTGAATGGTGTCCCTCTTAGGCCTTACCCAAATCCCTTGGGAAGCTAACCAAGCTGACAAACCTGAACGTGGATCGGAACCGTTTGACGTCCCTTCCGGCTGAGATCGGGGGCTGTGCCAACCTGAACGTCCTGTCTCTGCGAGACAACCGCCTGGCCCTGCTGCCAGCAGAGCTCGCCAACACCACCGAGCTGCACGTCCTGGACGTGGCAGGAAACAGGTCAGCAGGAGGGTGAAAGGCTGCGGGTGTCCGAAGTGTCCGTGGGCACCTGTGGGCAAACAGTTGTTTGCAGTGCAGGCCTGCAGTTGATGCAGTAGTGTGGTTGTGGCAGAGCCACGTGCCCCATGAATCGCTGCTTCTGTGCGTACAGAAGTGGTGGACCTGCAGTCCCTCTGTCCTTATCTGAGGCAGGCTGGAGCTGAGTGGAAGTGTCATCGTTACCACTATGTTTAACCATCCTTCTTTCTCTTGCAGGCTCCAGAATTTGCCCTTTGCTTTGACAAATCTTAACCTGAAAGCCTTGTGGCTGGCAGAAAACCAATCCCAGCCCATGCTGAAATTCCAGACAGAGGATGATGAAAAGACGGGAGAAAAAGTTCTCACGTGCTACCTGCTTCCCCAGCAGCCCTCTCCTAGCCTAGGTAAGAGATTGTGGGGAAAAACTGGAGGGTCTGGGGGGAAAGGAGGCTGAGGGGAGACCTGATGGCTCTCTTCCAGTACCTGGAAGGGGATTGCAGCAGAGCGGGGCTGCTCTCTTCTCACTGGTGACGGGACGAGGGGAAATGGCCTCAAGTTGTGCCAGGGGAGGTTTAGCTTGGATCTCAGGAGGAACTTCTCTACAGGAAGGGCTGTTCAGCACTGCAATGGCTGCCCAGGGAGGCGGTTGGGTCCCCATCCCTGGCTGTGTTTAACAGCCATTGGATGTGGTGCTCAGGGCCGCGATTTAGCAGAGGTGGGGTGGGATGGTTGGGCTGTGGTTGGACTCGATGACCTTTAAGGTCTTTCCAACCTGAGCAATTCTATGATTCTGTGCTGTGAACGCTTCCAGCAGTGCTGTGTACATCAGTCCAGAAAGTGATGTGGAGGAGAGACCACAAACCTCTCTGCCTGGTTGCACCGTTCTTGGTTACTGCAGTGGCTGCAGCACACTTTGACTCCTATGGGCTGATGCCAACTTTCCAAGGCAGAGGCTGCTAAAAGCATGAGAGTTCTGCAGCCTCGTCTGCAGATCATCTGCTGTATCTACTGACCGGGTAGTGTGTTATCTGTGAGGTTTGCTTCCTGTTGCAGTAGTGTAACTGTGTTAATGCTTCTGATCTGTGCCTTCGTCCGACCTTTTCCTCTAGTCCTTAAGATGTGAGCCTGAACCCTTCACTAGGGTTCTGTAGAAGCTGCCACATACAGAGGTGAGAAGATCTGGAGGTGCATCCGATGCATCAGAGCCCTCTGCTGTGGGCTGATAGAAGTGTCCTGATAGGCTGAGAGCTGTCTTTCGTCCAAGCACGCAACCCTATGTGTTCAGAGAGTAGCTCCCACTCTGTTGTCTTTCTCCCCAGAGAACCTTCTGCAGAACAGCGTGGATGAGAGCTGGACGGATACGAACTTAAACAGAGTCAGCGTGATTCAGTTCCTGGATGACCCCAAAGGAGACGATGAGGATGAATCTGGAGCTGAGAGGCGGGTAAGGAGTTCCTGCAGGGTTGTAACCTTCCTCTGGAAGCGTGGGCACAGCGTTTTCGTTGCAGACAGACTCAAAAAGGATGGCAGATCATTTTCCTTTAGCTACAGATGCAAAGGGAAGGATAGAAGTTTCGGCTTACAGCAAATATTTATTGGTTTAAATCCCTTGCAGAATATTTTCCCTTTTTTCTTTATCTTGTGAAGAGAGATGATCTTAATCTGGATCCTTCATATAAAACGTATTTGCACCTGGCCTTCCAGCACAGAGATGATTTTTCTGCTGCTGCTTGGAATGTCATCCCCCATTTCTTTCCTCTTCCCAGCTGTACAGGAATGGCAGAGAAATCAGGTCCTGCAGTGTGACGTTTGGGTCGCATCCAGCCGGGGCTCCACTGGTCTGATAGAACATGTGGTTTGAACTGATCCACTTTTAGGGCTGCTCTCACTGTGAAATCCCATGCTTTGTGTTCTCCTTCGGTAGGGCTTGCAGCGCAGGGCAACCCCTCATCCCAGTGAGCTGAAGGTGATGAAGAAGGTGATCGAAGTTCGGCGCAGTGAGGTCTGTGCTGCAAAACCTGGCACAGACCTGAATTCATCCAGCTCAGAAGTGAGTGCTGTTTGCTGAGAAACGGAGACTGCAGAGAACACGCAGCAGCCTGGGGAATGGGGAGGCTGTGTTTGTAAGCTGGGCAAAAAAAAAAACAACTTTGGGAAGTGTGGGAACAGGGTGAGGATGGACTGCCTGCATTCCATGGGTTCGAACCCACCTTGGCTCAGCTGGGGCCACTGAGATGGGGCGGGAGGCGTAGCCAGGACGCAGAGAAGGGCACAGGGGGAGGACTGTGTGCTACTTCTGTCATAATGCAGGGAGAGGAAGTCACTGATTTTCTGCATGAAGACTGGACCCGAGTGCTGGGGGATGGTGCATTGCTGCACAGGTGTGATGCTGACCGTAGATGCCAGCGTCAGTGGTGACACAGGTGGAGCTGGGTGAAACGGCAGCCTGAAGAAAAAGCCAGCTCTGTTGGCAGTGGAGCATATTCCATTTTGCAGCAGTCTCATTGCAATGCACCACTTCCCGCCTGGGCTTCCGTCTTGACTTTTACGATCTGTCGTCTTCTCAGGAAAAGAGACTGAGTGCCACCTCCAACCGCAGCGAGGACTCCCATCTGTCCAACAGCACCGTCTCTGCTGACTGCAGGGCAGAGGAGCAGGGAGAGGAGAGGCAGAGGAGCCGGCCGAATGGGCAGGTGCTGGAGATGCAGGAGCTGGAGAAGGAGGCCAAGCCAAGAGCTGAAGAAGAGCGTAAGGAAGCGGTTGCCCAGGAGGATGAAGATGTGGAAGTGGAATACAATGAGGTAGGAATCTGGGAAGTGCAGTGGGATCCAGTTAAGGACTGGGAGGATGGAGAGTTTCTGGGGAAATGGTGAATGGATGTACAGAGTGTGATTTGGGCATTGCTGAAGGCAAATGAAGGGCATGGCATGTGACTGCAGGTAGAGATTTGGGGGCCCTGGTGTAGCTGGGTTCATTGAGGACGAGGAAGGAAACATGGAAGCCAGACAGCAGCTGTGGGTGGCCGTTTTGGGTGCCCATGGAATGATAGATGTGTCCAGGTGAAGGTGCTGATATTGGGCGGGGGGGGAGCAGCAGTTAGAGGGAAGCTAAGATGTATTCCTGCATCTTCTGTGGTGTGAAAGCAGAAGTGCTGGCTCTGCCTGTGTTGGTGTTGGAGGGACAGCAGATGTCTGGCTGTTATCTGAGGCTCACAGCCTTTCTGGGCCTTTGCCATTGCAGCCCACTGTACACTTTGCTGAGGACACACTGATAAGGAGTGAGGATGAAGATGAAGATGAAGAGCGGCCGTTCCCAGTGGAGAAACAGAGGCTCATCCGCAAGGATACGCCCCACTATAAGAAACACTTCAAGATAACTAAGCTGCCCAAACCAGAGGCAGTGGTAGCACTCCTGCAGGGGCTGAACACTGATGGAGTCCCCAAAGAAGAGGAGGAACTGGGCGGCTGCAACAACAGCGCGGAGCCTGAGGATGAGGAGGAAGCGTGGGATGAGGATGACAGGAAGAACGGATCTTTATCTGCTCAGCCATCAGTGAAGGTAAGGTCTTGTGGGACGAGAGGACCGGAGGGTGCCAGAGCTCCCTTCTGCTCCAAGCTGCCAAGAGGGTTGATGTGGCCCCAGTGAAAAAACACTGCGGGCTCCAGCACTTCAGTAGAGATGCACTGAGGGAGGGAGAGCTGAAGCTCATTCTGGGGCTTTTGCAGTCAGTTGTCTGAGCTGTGCCACGCTGTTGTGTCTGACTTCTGGTGCTGTGAGCACGCGCTGCCCGTTACGTGTGATGTTGCGATCTGTGCTGCAAGAACAGTTCTCTTATTGCTGACAGTTCCTCCGTTCCTTTCCGTGCCCTCACCTGCTCTTGTTGCACCTTGTTTGCAATAGGATGATGAGCTGTGTCTCTGGATGGACTTAACCTCAAGCTTGGGTTCAGGCTGCTTGCCACTGCCTTTACGCCACAGTTCTTCCTGTGCTGTGAGAGCAGGTTGCAGCATGTTCTCCTTAGTGCTCCCCTGTGCCTGCCCCAGCTCGGGTGAGGTCTGATGAAGTGTGTATGGCACTTGGGGGAGCTTCTGCTGTGGAGTTCCCCATTTACGTGGGACGGCAGTGGGCCTTTCTGGTCACGCTGGGGGCTGATGAGTTGAGAGGTGCTTGGCTCTGCTCAGATGAACCCCCACCATGGTTGTTTGGTTAGGGACACAGATTCTTGCTGGAGGGAGCTGCTCGCAGTGACAGAGGGATTTACTTCTAGGGGACACTGTGTGAGATCAGAGCACTTCTTGCTGAAACCGATGATGGTTTTATGAAGTGTGCTTGGGAGGCAGAGGTTGGGATGCAGGTGGATCTCTAGGTGTTGGGATCATTTCATCCCCATTCTGGAGTTCAGACTGCACAGGGAAGGCTCCTGTGCTCAGGTTTGGGTCTGTGCTTAGGAATGTTTCTCTCAGTGCATTCTGCCTCGCTGTCTGAGCGATGTTTGCTCCTTAGGGATGAGGTATGCAGCTTCCTTTACTGCCTCTGAAGTTCTTCAGAGCCAGAACTCACTGTGGCTGCTGCTGTCAAGAGTGTGTGAAGCTGAGTGCCGGAGTGCCCTGCATCCACACCTGCCACGGTGGGGAAATGCTGTGACCCAAAGGCTCATTTCAAGCTGGGACTCAAAGCTAAGGAAGCACTGAGCTGTTGGCAAAACCTCCATAGGCATTGAGGCCACAGGTTTGGTACCTGTCAGAAAAAGTCATCTCTGTTACAAGCTCAGCCTTCTGTTGGGAATCACAGTTCTCGTTTTCTTGGGCTGGACTGAATGCCCGCTCCAGATATGAGCTCTCCTCCTGAGCTGATAGAGAAATAGTAACGTAGGGAAGCAGTGTCCCGATGGAGTTTCGTGCAGTGAGGAAGGAGGTGGACCACGGCATGCAGGATGCAAGGTCCTTAAACCAGGACAGCATTCTTTCAGGGGACATTCCTGCATTTGGGATTTGGGAGCACATTTCCCATGTTTGGGAGTGGGATCCCTGGGTGCGTTGTCCCACCAGCAGCGTCTCCCTTACGGGTGGGAGCAGTGCAGTTGGGTTTGGGACAGCCTGGTTCCGTGGGCCGCCAGGTGGCACCACGAGCCATTTCTCTTGGGTCGTTCCATCCTTCTCCTCCACCCTGCAGCTCTGTACGGGGGGGTGAAGGCAGCTAATGGTGCTCAGCTTTGAACTCGGTGGCCACAGCCTCAGCGCCTCGGCACGGACAAAGTGAGGCCTTGAGGAGGCAGCCGTGCTGACGTGCTGCACGCTGTGAGGGGGGAGCTGCCCTGTCCCCATCCTCGCTGGGAGGTGGCTGTGAGGAGCGGTGTGAGCAGGGTCTGCTCGGCGGGCAGCCCTGGCAGAGCGGTGTGCATCTGTGTGTTGTGTTGTGTTGGGTGGTGGTGGTTGTGGTGGCGGGTTTGGTTGATGCTCCACTAATCCGCATGCCTCTTTGCTGGTTCCTGTCCTAACAGGGGGTGTCGTTTGATCAAGCCAATAATCTGCTGATTGAACCTGCTCGCATTGAGGAGGAAGAGGTCTGTACCACTCCCACTGTTCTCTCTCTGCCGAAAATCATTCCGTCTGCTTGATTTGCTTCCCAGGCTCACCCCTTGTTGTAGGGGAACTCTGATCTATTGGGGTCAAGTGGCTTCTGGACCTGACCGATCACCAACACCATGATTGTTTCTTCCTCTGCTTTCCTTCTCCCTGCTCCTTTCCCTCCCTTTCCGTCCCCGAGGTGAGAATGGCTGCTGCAGATCCAGACTGAGATGGGAGAAATGTGAAAAAACAGAGAGGTCACAGGTGGAAGGCTCAGTTCTTATTTGCTGTGCACTGAGGGAGGTGGAAGAAATGGTGTACGTGCATTCAGGAGTCGATGGTAGCCCAGGCAGAGCAGAGGGCTCCAGGATCTTCTGGGTGCAGTGGGATGACCCTTTGGGGTCTGGCATAGAATGGATCTCAAGGCATTGTGCCATCGCATGAAGGAGGTGGACTGGAGTTAGTTAATGATGCTTGCATCTTTGGCAGCCCCTACGGACACCCCCCACCAGGTGTTCTCGTGCAGTGCTTTGGGACATCAGAAAGGTGTGGGTGGCACTGGAGGTGCTCTAAAGCCTCTGTCATGCGTCGTGTTCTGCATCCTGGTTTAAGTGCTGTTTTGCTGTCTTAGCTCATCCTCTGACCAGGATTATTTTCCTGATTTTTTTTTATGTTTTATTTTAATACAAGTTTTCAGCGGGTTTGCTTAATCCCTTTTATCAGTGGTTCTCTGCAGGCAGTATTCACAGAGAGCTGTTGGAAGCAGAATGCTGCTGCCCCTGGCAGGAGGCAGGAGGCAAACAGTAGAAACTGCTTGCGTGGAGGATGCTTCCCTTGGAGACAGCACAGTGGCACCAGACCTGTGTCTTCACTTCTAGAGCTGCTGGCCTGTCTGACCATGAATGTGCCTCTCTGCTCCTCCCTCAGGTGTGCGACGGGGGTTCTTCCCTGGTTTTGGAAGAAGGCTTTGGAAGGGAGATGTCAGATACTTCATTTCTGCTTCGAGTGAAATGGGAGCTGCCTCAACCTGGTGCACTGTTTGTGTGTGCTAAAGGTTTTTTGTATCTCCTTAGCTGTAGGTCAACAGAAAACACATTTACATGTCTTGCAGTCACAGGTAAAGAGGCAGCAGCTCAGTGCAGGCACTTCCTGGTCCTCTATTTGGGAACTGCTCTCGTTCCTCGTTGAGCACTGCTAGACCTCAAGGTCCACATGTGGAGGTTACTGCATGTGCAACAGCCAGGAGCCCTCAGCCTCGTACCAGCAGGCACGCTGCCCGCCCTTCCTTCTGTCTCCTGCCTGTGCTCTGCGTGCATTTGATGGAACTGCCCAGGATTTCTTGGAGACCTCTGGGGAGGGCAGCTGATCAGAGGCTCCATGTTGCTCTGCTGTCCACGTAGTGCCATTCCTTCTTGGTGCAGATCTGCTGTGCAGTGCCACATAAGGTGTGAGGCGGTGCTGCAGCTCGCAAGGACAAAATACTGGAGATTCTCCAAGTGGGTGGGGGCTGAAGGTGCCCCACAGCAGATTAGCTTTGGGGAGCAGATGGTTGTAAGCTCGCAGCGCTGCAATCCCAATCCTTGTCTATTGTTATGCAACTCTTAAAAGAAAATACTGAGTTTTGATTATGGCTTAATACTGAACCCTAATACTGAGTCAAGACCTCATCAGAGCAGAGCTGGAGACATGAACCTGACTTCAGTCAGCAGTGCACCGTCAGGGATAGGGAGCACTGTGCTGTGCATGCAGCTGGCACCTCAGAGCTCCTTTGACTGTTAGGGCCAACGAAACTCTGCTACAGAGGAAAACATAATTTTGTAGAAGCACAGGAGTGGCTGATGCTTGGGTTCCACTGCTGCCTCGATTCCCAGTGTTTTGGTTTAGTCTGCAGCACAGATGGAAATGGCCTTTTCTGAATCGTGGAGAGGCTGCTGGAGGTGTGAAGTAGCGTGTCAAACTGCTCTTTGAAGGCATGAGGTTGCAGCTGAATTTTGCTTGATTTCAGAGAACTTTCTAAGAAATAGTCTGAAAAGAGCTGCTGTGAGAATGGAAGATTGCAGTGCAAAGGGAGTCCGGAGTTCTGCAGGAATAGCAGTGTTCTCCCTTGTGTTTGTCTGCTCCCTCCTCAGCTTTTCTGTACGCTCCTTCAGGTACTGGAAGGCTGCTAGAAAATCCTTCTGGAGCTTTCTTTTCTCCAGGCTGTAGAGCCCCAGCTCCCTCAGCCTGTCCCCGTATGGGAGGTGCTTCAGCCCTATCATCACCTTTTGGCCCTTCTCTGGACCTATTCCAGCAGCTCCGTGTCCTTCCTGTGTTGGAAGGGTCCTAGGAGAAAGCTGGGCTGATCGTAGAGGTTTAGAGGCCTTTGGTGGAAGGTGGAAAAGATCCTGTCAGCTTCCTCTGCTCTTATGTCACTCTGGAGCCAGGAGTAAGTCAGGTCATCTCCTTGGAGCAGCCTTACCCTATGGGAACTGCTCAGGACAGCCCTCCTCTCCTGACACTGCTGCAGTGCTGCCTTTGCTACTTGGATCTCTGTGTTGTAGCCTCTTGTTTGCTTGTACCTGTCAGGACACCATCATGCTTTAAGTTCTTATGTAGAAAATTCAATTCTCCCACCACGTGAACTGCAAGTTCTGAACCCTGGAAAAACAGAAACTGTTTTTTCACTCACCAGGGACTTTACCTGATTGCCACGAGATTTGAAATGTCGTAGAGAATGGCTTGGTAACCACGTTAGCCAATTCCCATAGGACTCTGGGTCACCAGGACCCATAGACTTGTGGATGCTCAGGTTCCTCAGGTGGTCACAAAGCTGATCCTAGTTTATAGAGGGAAGGACGCTGCTTCCCCAATCTCTTCCTACCAAACCAAATGTTTGAGGGCTACATGGGGAGCAGTTATCAGGGAAGGCAGAGGCTAAGATTTGTGAAGTATCTCAGCCTTCTCCTTGTCTGCTGTTACCAGCCTGTCTGTGTCACTCACTGGGGGAGCATTCCCTCCTGGACTTTCCTTTTCTGGTTCTCTAATAAGGAACAAAAGCCACACAGCAAAGCCAAAAAGCAGTAGAACCATCTGATTTTCCTTTCTGAAACTGCAAAACAGAATGTATGTAACTGATAAAAGTCTCACTGTTTAGGCCCAGCGTTATACCAAAGCAACAAATGTCAGTGACCTCTGTAGAAATAAGTAGCGCGTTTGCACGTCTTTAAACATTGGTTCATATTTGCAAGTTGAACAGCATTTTCTGACTGTGTCAGTATCAGAAAAAGGCAACTTGTAGTGTAGCTTTAGACCTTGTGATGGAGAATGTAATCTCTGCATGTGATCCAGGAACCCAAATGAAGCAGAACTGTGATGGGTTGGCACTTCTGGAAAGTAGACTTCATCCCCCAAAAACCCTCTGCGTTCAATTCAGGAGCAATTAGCTAAATTTAAGGATGAGGCGTGCAGGGTTTCTTCCAGTCCAGTCTCCTGCAATCACAACACAGTCGCAGGTTGAGCTGGCAGGGACCTCAGGGTCCTTCAGGCCCAAGGTGTGCTGTGGCAGGGATACCCAGGTGCTGGGCACCACATCCATGCAGCTCCCTCAGCTTCGCTCCCAAGCAGAGCTACTTCAGGCCCTTCATCTTCTTTGCAGCCCTCTGTTGGACTCTTCCAGCCGTTTCCAGGTCTTTATTATTCCTGGGAGCCCACGCTGATCCCAGCACTGCTGAATGGAAGGGCAGGATCACGTCCTGCTGTACCATCGGCCTCCCTGGCAGTGGGATCTCAGCGCTGCCTCACGTCATGACTGGGACCTACCAGGATCCCATGTCCTTTTCCAACCGGGTCCCCCAGGCACATCCTGCTGTTCCTCCTTGTTGGATCCCATCATTTTCTTTCAGCCCATTTCTCAGCCTGTCCAGAGCCCCGGGATGGCAGCAGGACACTGATGTACCCCCCGCTCCTCCACGCTGTTGGCTGTAAACTTGCTGAGGGTGAACTCTGCCCCATCTTTCAGATCAGTAACCGTATGCTGTACCCTCTTTCATCAACTTTTTATTAAATGCCAGTCATTTCCTCCTGCTCAGGTTTCGCCTCTGAAAAGCTTCTCCAGATTTCTTATTCTGGTATGATTAGAAAGCTTCTTTTCCATCTAAACTTGTGTTTGTTTATTCATTGTTTTAATTAAATTTTATCCTGTAAAGAGTATTTTCTGCTTCCTGACCCTTTGTCCTTTTTGTATTTTTGTGGCCATCAGTCACAACTCCAGCTTTCGGTACGTGAGCTTGATGAAACCAGGTTCTGCTTTAAGATCAGTTCTCCCTTCGATGTGTTTCTCACTGCCCTTTCCTACACCTGTTCTTCTCTAACTTTGTTGGCTGTGGATGATACAGCAGTGTGATCCGACTTCAGTGCACCATATTCCATAGTTCTTCTTCCATTTCCCATCCATGAACCAAAGCTCTCTGCAGCCACCTCACTTCTGTTCCTGCATTCAGCATTGGGTCCTCAGGGAGTTTTGATCTTTGTGCCACTCCTGTACTTCACGGTGAGTGAAGCAGTACTTTTCATAGCATCACAGCATGGCTCAGGTTGGAAGGGACCTCAAGGATCACGAAGCTCCAACCCCCACCACAGCAGGGCCACCAACCTCCTCGCTTCACAGCAGCCCAGGCTGCCCAGGGCCCCATCCAACCTGGCCTTGAACACCTCCAGGGATGGACGGGGCATCACAGCCTCTCTGGGCAGCTGTTCAGCCCCTCACCGCTCTCACAGCACAGAACTTCCCCTGACATCCAACCTCCAGCTGCCCTCCCTCAGCTTCAAACCATTTCCTCTTGTCATTCTACTGTCTGTCCTTTCAAAGAGTCGACTCCCCTTTTCCATCTGTCCCCACGTGCTGTCTGTCCTCAGCAGCACAGTAATGGAAATGCAGCACAGTTCTTGGTGTGAGGCAACCGGTGGAACACATGGTGGACAAGTCTCAAAAATTTTCTAGTACCTCATCTTTTAATTTGCTATTAAGCAATGGACTGAAGTGGATGCTTAAAGCAATGAGAAGCTATTGGACTGAAAGGAGTTTCAAGGTGAGATTTTGCAGGCAGAATGAGACCAAATGAATGACTGTACCACGAAAGGAGTCCCTACATGTAGAAACAAAAATGCCTTACTGCTAAAGAGAGGAAAAAAGAGAACGCATTTCAACATCTCTCAGTCTTCCTGCATCCCCAGCACATTCGTGTGTTGGGCATTTGTTCTATTTCTAGTTCCAGAAACGCTTCAACGCTTTGTGTGTTTGTCCAGTAAGGATTTGGTTTGTCCAGGAGGTGGAACTTTTTCATTTCCAGAAGGAATCTGCCTTGCTCTAAACCATGGTGCAGCCAGCCCAGTTCCATCTGGGATCCGTATTTTGCTGCTGACATTCCCATTGCCGCGGCAAACCCCGGTGCCCGTTGTGATGAGTTCCTTAAATCCTTATTTCTGGAGTTCGTTAACGAAAGAACTGATCTTACCTGTATGTGCCTGGAGGGCTTTTTATGCATGGTTCCAAAACCACTGTCGATGTGGATATTTAATAAACTGCATCCTTTCTGTCATTTCACTTATTATTGAGATTTGGATCGCTGTTCTGGGGCCTCCCCCAGGGGTGTGCAGGAGCACAGCTGAGCACGTAGCTCTGCAGGGCACCTCTGCTGTCTGTAACCAAACCATCTGAAAGGGCAAATGAGCACCGTCACAGCCAGAAAACCCTCAGCTCAGCTTCTCTGCCAGGGCAGGACCTTTCCTCCGCGTTCCTTTTTCCATTGTTCATTTTTAGCTTGGTTTTTCTCACCAGCTCATGCAGCGCTCTCTCACCTTCCATTTGCTCATCGTTATTTTCAGCCTGGCCACGCGTTCTCACGAGTCACAAGGACGTATTTAGCTCTTCTAATCTCTCCTGGTGAGTCAGAGCCTTTGGCTCCCAGCGGGTCACTTTGTGAGGACCTCTGTTTTGCAGAGGTGTTCCTGGTAAAAGACATGGAGTTGAGTGATGTCTGTGTAGAGAAGCCTCTGATGGTGAGCGTGCAGGTCTTCCTCTGGGGATGACAAATTGGAGGCTTTAGCAAGGCGTGATGAGCCCTTACTGGTATTTCCCCACGTCCTTTTAATCTGTGATTTAGGATTTCTGGACTGTTAATCCTGTTCATCTCTGTGTAATCATTTCCTCTGAAGTCATTAATGGCGTGAAAAAGGATCCAAAATTCTGACCTCTCCCATCCCCTGCTATATCTGAAGCATCCTGGCCTCCCCTCAGACACAACAGTTAATATTATGTTCTGTTGGGGAGTTGGAATAAGATCAAGCCTGTTAAGATCTGCGGATCCCCACCTACCTCATGGTTCTTTGCTGGTGGCCAGTGCTTGGTTCTCAGCTTGTGTGACAAGAAGCACCAAGTCTTACCAGTGTCTGCTTATTAAATTTGTGTTGCTCTGTCAGCCAAGTTCAGTGTCTGGTCAAGGAATGGAATAACAGTGGTGGTGGGTTTTTTGTCTGTTATGGCAGTGAGATATTCCAAGTGTTGAACTGCTTGACATGAGTATTATTTCTGTCTGCCTGGATGGAGGCATGCGTACTGGTTCTTCAGTTACCCTTCTGGAAATGGTGCTGGGATGGCTGTCAGGTCATTGCAGGCATCATCCCATGGAAGTTTCAATCCAGCAGCACAACAGAAATGCTATTTCAGCATTCCAGAGTTTTGTAACAACTCTGTGAGCATATTGGAGGTCTTGTCCACTTGTTGGGACTCCTGGGCACACGTTGTTTAGCCCTTCTGGCTTTTTAGGTGGATTTCTCATACTGGTGATGTTTAATGGGTTCTTTAGCTCCTGTTAGGGCGTGATTCTTTGTGATACGCATGCATCACTGTGTTTCTATCCAAATACAAATGGGAAGCATTCGTTGTACATTTGCCTTTTCTGTGTCGCAGTCCCATTTAAAGCTTCAAGGCATGCAGCTCTAGGGATCAGACACATACTGCTTCCAAATGTATGTACCATAAAAAGATGTCTGTGCATGCAGAAAACTGCTGCCTTCTCAAAATACCATCCTTACACCCAACTGCTTTGGTTGTGCCTGGAGAAACAACTTGATCTTTCAGCAGCTCTGAAGCGCAGCAGCTCCATGCTGTGCCAGTAGAAACCTGTGAAAGTCAAGTTTGGTGCCTCTCTGCCTGCTGTGCCCCTGCTCAGAGCAAGCTGTCAAAACCCTTAATGGACTGTCCCAGATCTTTTTGGCAGTGTTCAGATTAGGCTGGACATTAGGAAATACTGCTTTTCTGAAAGAGTGGCCAGGCACTGCAATGGGCTGCCCAGGGAGTGGTGGAGTCACCGACCTGGAGGTGTTCAAGGGACGTTTGGATTTGGTGTTGAGGGACGTGGTTTAGTGAGAACTGTTGGTGATGGGGGGATGGTTGGACTGGGTGATCTGGAAGGTCTGTTCCAACCTTGGTGTTTCTGTGATTCTGTGATATCCCTGGCAGCTACTGGAAGAGTAAAGCCTGCCCACGAGTGCAGCATTTGTCTCTTTGCAACAGTTGGTGTTTATTCACTGCGATTTGGAAAAGCTAGCAGGATCTGGAGACTCTGTTAAAAGATAGCTTTATAGGGTCTATGGAAAATAGGTGGGAATGGAGCCAGTCCTTACTTGAGTGTATTCCTCAGAGACACATAGGTAGAAACACGGATGGGACCAAGGGAGGCAGAGGAGCACAGTGGGACACGTATCTGCTTCCTTGGCTTACACTGCGATGCACACAGAGTCATTAAGGTTGGAAAGGACCTCCAAGGTCCCCACGTCCAACCCCAAGCCATCACACCATGCCCACTGACCACGTCCCCGTGTGCCACATCTCCAGTGTTCTTGAACACCTCCAGGGACGGTGACTCCTCTGCTTCCCCGGGCAGCTGTGCCACTGCATCACCACTCTTTTTGAGAAGAAATGTTCCAAATGTCCAACCTGAATTCCCGACGTGAGGCCATCACTTCCTGTCCAATCACTGATGCCTGTGAGCAGAGGCCGATCCCCGTCTCACTCTAACCTCCTTTCAGAGAGCTGCAGAGGGCCGTGAAATCTGCCCTGAGCTTTGTCTGCTCCAGGCTGAACCACCCTCCTCCCCCTGCTGATTCCCATAGCACTGTGCTCCAGAGCCTTCACAGCTCTGCTGCCCTTCTCTGGACATGTTCCAGGGCCTTCATGGCTTCCCTGCAGCGAGGAGCTCAAAACTGAACGCAGCACTCGAGGAGCAGCCTCACTGGGGCTGAGTACAATCATGATAAACGGATTTTGCCTGGTCTCAAGTGGCAGTTCAGGGAAATACCAACTTCAGGCTGAAGTGGCAGCTGTTGCCTTTTTGCCTTTCCTCCAGTCCCAGTATCGTGTGTCCGTGGAGAAGCTTGCATATGTAGGATGAAACCCTGGATTTGCTGTCATTTAGTGACAATTTGCCATTTCTGCTCCTGTAAGGAATCAGGATCAGATGAGCAGCATGCTTCTATGTGGTGAATATTACAGACCTGTTGTGAACTGTGAGATGAACCGTTGCTGGACGGCTGGTGATGGATCTGAGGTGGTAAGGGCAAAGATGGAAGAAGAGAAAAAGTAGAGAGAAGTCACTGAGAGAGTGATACAGAGATGGGACTGTGCTGGCCCTTGCAGCATGGGCAGCTGCTGCTGTGCTTCCAGCTGATGGATGTCAAAGCTCTGAAGCAGCCCTGTGGCTGTAGGCTGCTGTGGGGAAGGTGCAGCTCAACTCGAGGAGCTGCAGACCAACATGAGGAGCTGCAGACCAACATGAGGAGCTGCAGACCAACATGAGGCCTCCCCTCAGTCTCCTATTCTCTGGGCAGAACAGTCCAAGAGACCTCAGCTGCTCCTCCCTCCTTTTGCCCTCCAGACCCTTCACCACCTTCGTAGCCCTGGACTGAAAACTACTGGAGCCAGCTCCTTTTTTGTCAGCTATGTACTCATTTCGTATTATTCTCATAGATTTCAAACAAACGTTCACCAGTTTGGCTTCACAGAATTGCAGGGGTAGGAAAAAGGACCTCAAGAGATCATGGAATCCAAGCCCCTGCCCAAGCAGTTCCCTACAGCAGGTCTCTCAGGTGGGCGTCCAGTTGGTATTGAATATCTCCATAGTGGAGACTCCTCCAGCTCTCTGGGCAGCCTGTTCCAGCGCTCTGCCACCCCTGCCATGAAGATGATCTTCTACATGTTAGTATGGAACTTCCTCTGTTCAGATTTTAGGCCACTGTTCCTTGCCCTATAGCTACCACTGAGAAGGGCCCGTTTGCCTCCCAACTCCCTTTAGAAATTTATGAACGCTAATAAATCCCCTCTCAGTCTTCTTTTCCCCAGCTGAACAGCCCCAGGTTACTCAGCCTTTCCTCACACAGGAGATGCTCCAGGCCCTTTATCATCTCTGTGCCCCTCTGCTGGGCTCCTTCTAGGAGATCCCTGTCTTTTTGAGCTGGGGAGCCCAGGGCTGGGTACAGGGTTCTAAATGTGGCCTCACCAGGGCAGAGCAGAGGGCTGGGATCGCCTCCCTCCACCTGCTGGCCATGCTCTTCTTCTTACAGCACTGTTTTTTATGTGAGGGCTCATTTGCTCTGGGAGTTTGAAATCCCCTTTCTAAATACACCCATATCCCATTTGAGCCCCTGTGGTGTTCTGGCAGTGTCTTTAAACCTGATTACACCTGGTTCCTCCTTGGTGTTCTGGTTTTTCTGTTCACACTGTTAGACGTGAGGTGCAGGGAGGCTCTTCACCCTCAGCCCAGTTGTTGTTTTCTGGCAAATTTCCCCATGTTTTTAGGCTGGTTTCAGTGGCTTTGTGAAATCCCTCATTCTGTGGTTTATCTTTCAGTTAGTTTCAATGACCAACACACCGTGCAACTGGAAGTGACTTCAACCAGTGACGTTGTATATTCCCTGTTCATTGTCAAAACCAGGACAGAAGTAGTGATTTGGACATAATCATTTGGTCACTGATGGAAACCGTCAACTATCTTACTTGAAACATCTCCATCGTGTTACTGCAGCAGTCTGTCGTCCATGTGTGGGAATCCAGTTCTGCACGATTGCAAGAGGTTTTTGCATCATTAGCTAGAAGCCTTGAGAGTATTGTCAAAACCTGCTGAGGCTGGAGGAAAGAAGGTGGATGTTTTTAGTTACAACCTAATAAAGGTTTTCACACAAGCAGGGTGTATCTAATCTGTAACTGGTTTTAAAACGTGCTGTCGGTGATGTAGAATGCTATCTGATGACCACCACCTTTTTTGTCTCACCTGAACAAATCCATGTCTTTCAGTATTTGGGTTTAACTCAGCCTCCAGGTCTTGCACAACAGACATAATGAGGAAATGGCAAAAAGAACCTCGTTCTAATTCTGCATTTCTTGGGGTTTTTGATCTTGGTAGCATGTGAAGACCCCGCAGGATGTTGCTTTTGTCCCTGTGGAAAGTGAAGAAGGGTTTGGAGGAAGAGCATTAAGGAAGGTGTTTCCTGCTTCTTTGCCTGCCATGTTATCTGGCCAATCCAGATGCACCTGATGGTGAAGCTGGACACCTCTGCAGCAGCCTCTCTCCATTCTGGACTTTGTTTCCAGGGAGCTGACATCTGGAGGACAGCAACTTCAGTTCTCTCCAGAAGTCTCTGTATATTTCTGTCTCTTAACCTCACCAACTCCTTGGCCCTGACAGATCCCAGAGTCTCCTGTCTGTCCTATTCCTTTTGCTTTCCCACTGCATGCTCCCTACCTTCCTTCTCATGTCTGGGGCAAGAAGAACAGTTTGTGTTGGTGGCCTGGATGTAGGCAACGTCTGTTAAAGTTTGAGGAGATTTTTGCTGTTGGATGGGGCTATAATTTGGTGTGTGGAGGTGGGAAATGGGAAGAAGAGACTTCTGGATGGCACAGCCACAGTTCAGACTTGTACATGCAGAGGGGAGGAGAGGAAGGAGCCACTGGACAAAACAGGGGGCTTTTCCAGAGTCACACGTTGATTTCCATCTACACACTAAAGCCAAGTGTCCCTCCAGGGCGTTGTAGGTGTGCCATTCTTGTGCCTGCATGCCTCACTGGGATAGCCCTCAACCTCCCAGCAGCTGTACAGAACGCACCCCAAGGGGAGCTGTGTGGTAGAGCTGGGCTGTGATAGAACACCAGCCCCGTTTCCTTACCCAGTCCTGTCCCACTGCTCAGTTTGCTTTATGGTGGACATCTCATTCCAGTGTGTTCATTACAGGCAAACTGACTCTTGGTCTTGAGGTACAGTTCAGGACTCGGCTGTGAAAAATGGTTGAACTATATTGTGACATCGGTCCCTTTGAGACACGGATGCCAAGCTTGTGTAAATACTCGAGCAGAAGCATGCAGATAAAGTCTGTGCTCTCGTGCATGTTCTCTGAGTCGTCATCCTTTGCTCTTCAAGATGTCTGTGGCATTCTCGCTGCCTGTGCTGACGTGTAACTCGTGTCCATTCTGCTTCCAGCTGACACTGACTATCGTGCGGCAGACGGGGGGGCTGGGCATCAGCATCGCAGGGGGCAAGGGCTCCACCCCCTATAAGGGTGATGACGAGGTAAGGCTCTGGGCTGCGTCGTTATGGGAGTGCCTGCTGTCAGGGACTGCTTCTCTGTAGCTGTGTGTTGGATGTCCACATGTAGGAGCTTTGTGATCGGGGTGGGATTTCGCAGAGCGGTGGGGAGCAGCCCGGTAGCGTGCTGTAAAGGACCAACTAAAAGCACTTTCTGGCTTTCTGGGGTCTGCTCGATATGTTTCACCCCTGGGCTGGAGTGCAGAGGCACAGCTTCTCGAGCCTTCGTGCTGCTGCCCACCAGCAGCCATGAGAACAGCGGTTTCTCTCCCACCTGTCTTTGTATACAGGACTCCAAAGGAGAAAAGTGCAGCGTTGGCTTAAGCATTTGTGATTGCATCAGCTGTCCTGTTCTCCCCATACTGGAAAAGGATTCGTGCTTCCCTTTTCCCTTTTGTCACCCGTGGGGTAGCCATGGGATGGAATACCTCTTTCCCTTCATATCATTTCCTGATTGGAGTGATGGGAATGTCTTGTCCCTCCTTCCAGGGTATGGGGCTGGCAAGAAATTTCCCCTTTCCCATAAGGTGGATGAGGTGGAATGTTTTCCTTCCGTGCTTTACAGGGTTGAAGAATGGACTCCGTCTCCTTTAACACACTTTTTTTTCCCCCAGGGCATCTTTATTTCCCGTGTCTCAGAGGAGGGACCTGCAGCTCGTGCAGGGGTTCGTGTTGGGGACAAGCTTCTGGAGGTAAGGGCCTGGCTGCTGTGAGTTCATAAATAATTTTAATGAGTGGAGAGGTGTGGGCTGGTGCTTATATCCATTACGCTGGTCTGGAGGCCATATCGAGTATCAGGAGCTGCAAGAAGAAAACAAAATCCTCCTGACTCCAAGCGTAGGTTGTTTAATTAACATTACCCTGAATCTTTTGCTTCTTTGTAAGGACAGAAATCGCTCCTGCATTCACTCTCCCCAAATGAAGTGTTTCACAAGTGAGGCACTGAACAGGTTCCCCAGAGGTGTGGTGGATGCCCCATCCCTGCAGACTTTCAAGGCAAGCCTGGACCAGGCTGGACCAACCTGATCGAGCTGTGCGTGTTCATTGCAGGGGAGTTGGACCTGATGACCTTTAAATGTTCCTTCCAAATCTAAGGATTCTATAGTTCTATAAATCAGAGAGGGAAAAATGCACATGAGTGCGACCACAAACCCAGCAGGCTGAGCAGCCAGCCTCTATGTGCTGTTCCTTTCTACGTTCTTGTAAAGGGTAAAAGCGAACCTTGTAATATAAATCTTAACCTCCAGCCAGCCAAATGCCTATCTCCAGATTATTTGAGGCATGATGAATTGTACAAGATTGGGATCCAATTGAGGAAGGATTGATTGCGTTACGCAGGGAGTAGATGCCACTACAATGTTGGATAGAGACCAGGAGAATAAGTGGTCTGTATTTGGAGCACTGTGCTGTTTGTGGGAGCTGATGTGGTGTCTTATGCCCTTCTACTGCTGCAGTGTATATCTGGGCAGGGCAGATCTGGCATCTATGTGACCACGCGTTCCTTTTTCACCACTCAGCCTGGCACAGACTGTGGTAGAAGTCTAGTCTGATTTCTTCTATGTTCCAGGGCTTTAAAAGCCACCTTGCATCTTTGTGCTGCATGCACTGAGTTGCATTTTGCTGCAGAAAAAGGAGAGTCAGCTCTTGAGGATTTTGAGAGATGAATTCCTTTTTTCAACAATCAAATTTTTGGCACCGTGTGATTTTCATGGAAGATAGATAACTTTCCAGTTAAAGATTTGGGAAAAGATCCTTTGTCAGTTCTAGTTTACCTTCCATGGTGTCCATTCGTCTGTTCCTCCTGTAAAATCAGAGGTACCCTCTCAACTTTCTAAAATACTGTTACGTCTGCGAGTCACTTGCAGCAGTTCTGTTCTCATTGGGATTGAGTGGGATGGAGTATCTCTTCCACTCTAGAATAAGGATAGTGTTGCTCACTAATAAAGGCCGTGATGGGATAAAGGATCTTAAATGCCCTGAAGTAGGAGAGATTAGATTTGAATTAGATTTGGGACCATAGAATTGTAGAATATCCTGAGTTGAAGGGATCTGTAAGGATTGTTGAGTCCAATTCCTTCAAGTCCTGTATTCAAGGCGCTGATGAGGAGTTCAAAGAGAATGGGCCCCAAGACAGAGCCCTGCAGAACCCCACCAGCCTGATGGAACCCCACTGACCACCCCTCTTTGGGCCCAACTCATCGGTCGGTTGCTCACCCACTGTATTAGGATTTAGGCAGCACATGCACGAGGGAAGCTTCCTTGAAGGGCAGCAGGTGACGTCTGTCCCAGGGGAGACAGAGTGACAGCACAGAGCTTTGTAGGGAATCACAGATTCGTAGGATGGTCATGAGTCTGGGGTGCATTAAAAAGAGCGTGGCCAGCAGGTCGAGGGAGGTGATCCTCCCCCTCTACTCTGCCCTGGTAAGACCTCATCTGGAGCACGGCGTCCAGTCTGGGCTCCCCAGTACAAAACAGACAGGGATTTCTTGGGAAGAGTCCACCGGAGGGCCACCGAGATGGTGAAGGGCCTGGAGCATCTCTGCTATGAGGAAAGGCTGAGTGAGCTGGGGCTGTTCAGCATGGAGGAAAGAAGGCTGAGAGGGGAGCTGATCCAGGTCTATAAATATCTGAGGTGTGGGGGGCAGCATGGCGAGGCCGGACTCTTTTCAGTGGTGAATGGAGACAGGACAAGGGGAAACGGCTGGAAACTGCAGCATAGGAAGTTGTGCACAAACATGCGCAAGAACTTCTTTACAGTGAGGTGACGGAGCACTGGAACAGGCTGCCCAGGGAGGTGGTGGAGTCTCCTGCTCTGCAGATGTTCCAGACCTGCCTGGATGCCGACCTGTGCGACC
Source organism: Tympanuchus pallidicinctus (assembly GCF_026119805.1). Lineage (NCBI taxonomy): Eukaryota > Metazoa > Chordata > Aves > Galliformes > Phasianidae > Tympanuchus > Tympanuchus pallidicinctus. The sequence goes on along the minus strand of NW_026294783.1, from coordinate 143,123 downwards.
TGCTGTAGGGAACCTGCTTTGGCAGGGGGTTGGACTCCATGATCTCTGGAGGTCCCTTCCAACCCCTACAGTTCTGTGATTCTGTGAGTTGGAAGGGACCTTTAAAGGCCATCAGGTTCAACTCCACTGCAGAAAACAGGGGCACCCACAGCTAGATCAGAGCGCTCAGAGCCTGCTGCAGTGTGAGGATGAACTGTGCTTGTGCTGGGCAGCAGCAGCGAAGGCCGGAGCAGTCCGTGCGTGCTGGTGGAAGCAGTGCAGGAAGAAGGGCAGGGTTGTGCCTGGCTCTCTCCATCCCCAGGTGAACGGAGTGTCCCTGCACTGCGCGGAGCACCACGTGGCGGTGGAAGCGCTGCGTGGCTCGGGGAGCTCCGTGTCCATGACGGTCCTGAGGGAGCGGATGGTGGAACCGGAGAACGCCATCACCGTCACCCCGCTGCGCCCTGAGGATGACTACAGCCCTCGAGAGAGGAGGGGTGGCCTCCGCTTCCCTGAGCGACCCGAGGGGGCACCTCCCAAGGAGAGATACTCCACCTGCTTGATGCGCAACGAGAAGGGTCTGGGCTTCAGCATTGCTGGTGGCAAAGGCTCCACGCCGTACCGGGCTGGTGACACGGTCAGTGACAGGTCTTTGGGAGGAAAGGGGCTCCAATCTCTGCATTTTGGCACTGCTTGAGCGGGCGGCACGGGGTCTTTTTGTCACTGCAGGCAAGAGGCAGCAAGGCACGGCCCGGGGGCTGTCCTGCAGTGCTGAGAGAGACAGAATCTGCTCTTAACTCAGGGAAAGGGAGAAGTTCAGAAGGAGGTGGGGCCGAGGCTTGCAATCCCTGCCAGTGACATTTAATCCTGCTGCTGTCCTCTTGACATGTGTTCTGGGCTCTTGGCCACATGAAGGCTTTCCTGCAGGTGGCTCCGGAAGCAGAACGGGGTTTGCTGGAGTGAGGAAGAAGGGAAAATGCCAGGGGGGGGTTCTGCAGTGGGAGTGGGCTGAGACCCGCCTGGTGTCGGGGAGCAAAGCCTTGGGGAGGCACGGAGTCTCTGACCCTTCTGATTGCATTTCAGGGGATTTTCATCTCACGGATTGCAGAGGGAGGTGCAGCCCATCGGGACGGGATCCTGCACGTAGGAGACCGGGTCATCTCGGTGAGTGTGGGTGGCTGGGGAACAGCAGGAGGGAATGGGAAGGGGCTGACTCTGCCCTTGGGGCAGCAGGCACAAGTACAGTTCCCTGCCCTGCCTCAGCTGTTCTCCTGTCTTTAATACAAGATTGTGGAGCCCTTTTTTTAAGCTCCTCAAAGGCAGGGGATGTGAAGGGGCAGCGCTGCTCCCTGTGGAGAGCAGGGCAGCAGTTGTCAGCGCTGCCTGAAGGAGAGGGAGGGCAACATGGAGCCGGGCAGGGCACATGGAGTGTTTCCCCTGCTTTCATTTCAACCTCTGGCCCCAACTCCCCTCCTGTTTGTGCTGTGATGCAGATCTCACTGCTGCCTCTAACCTCAGTCTTTCTGCCTAATGCGTCACTGGCTCCCCTCCTTTGGGGAGAGCCTGCTGAGCCTCCTGACCTTCCTCCCGAGCTCGCATGCTGCCTCCAGGTGAAAGCTCCTGCCTCCTGGTGCTGGTGGTGGGTTTCTGATCCAGCTGTTGTGGTAAGAGCACGTGTTACCACAGAGCTGGCGTGGGTAAACACTGATACAGCCTTGTCAGTGCTGGCTTCTGTCTGCTCTATCCCTAGGCTGGGGGCTGCGTTGTATTTGCTGTGGCACAAAGCTGTAGTGGAGCTTTGACCTAGGTCTGGCAGTCGTATCCTGCCAGGAGACCTGAACTGCTACAACATCTCTCCTTGTCTTCTAGTGCTCCTCTCTCCTTCCACAACCCACCTTGGTTGTTGTCAGTCAGAACTGTGGAGTCATGGAATGGTTTGGGTTGGAAGGGGCATGACGACCACCCAGTTCCAACCCCTGTGCTGTGGGCAGGAATACAAGCCATCCAGCCTGGCCTTGAGCACATCTAACATTCTCTGGACAACCTGCTCCAGTGCCTCACCACCCACATAGTGAAGAATTTCCTATTGTCTAATCTAAATCTCCCTTTTTTAATTCCAAGCCATTACCCCTCGTCCTGCTATTACCCTTCCTGGTGAAGATTCCCTCCCCATAGCCCAAATTATTTTCGTTTTGCTCTTCTTTCGATGCTCCACTGACATGGAAGCATGACTGAGAGGCATGATTGCATGGTGTTTGTTGGCTTTGCCTGTGGCAAGAAGGAATCGTGATATTTCGGAGTGGAGTCAGAAGTCAAACCCTGTTGCATCTTTATGGTCACGTCTATGGGCATTTTCATTCACATCAAACAGTTCGTATAACATCTGCACCTTCCAGCAAGTGACTGCAGCAGCCCCAGCAGGCGTTCCTCCTGGTGGCAGCTGCTCTTCTGCCTTTCCTTCCTGTGGAGTGCGCTGCTAAATGTGAGATCTCATATCCTGAGACCTCATCTCTCTTTGGTGATATTTGTTCCTTGAGAGTTTCTGCTCATTCTAAGAAATGCATGAGCAGCCCTGTGAATTTTACCCCATCTCTGGACAAATCTGCAGCAAGGTCAGGCCCATGCAGCTGCCCTGGATGCTGAGAATACCTGTTCACCTCAACACCATGTCTGTGTGACAGAAGTCCCTATTTGCCTATTTGCCCTATTTTCTGAAGCAGTGATTGCTCTTTTTTTGTTGTTTTTTTTTTTTTTTTGGTTTGGTTTGGTTTTTGGAAGACTTTTCAGGACATGGTGATGAACCAGATGTGTTCTGCAGGCTGCTTGTGTTTCCCTACAGGGAGAGCAGGAGGGCTCTGGTTGGGAGGCAGTCTGTAGGTCCAGCAGGCAGAAGCCTGCCACCAAAGTCATGGTCTCCTGGTCATGCCTCTGTTTCACTTTGCTGAAAGTGAACTTCTTGTTTTCTTGAGGAAAGAAATACAACAGAGCTTCATGGTCTTCCCCTATGCTCTGTACCATCCTGGATTTCTCTGCAGAGACGGGCCAGGAAAACTCCCTTTGTTTTCTTCAGGAGCTTTTTGTAAAAGAACTGAAGAGCCCAGCCTAGATCTGTCTTCAAAGTTAACGCTCCACAAAGCTCACCAGTGACTGATCGCTAACTCTCCAGCCTTCTCCGTGTTCTCGTGTCTCTTAAGAGTCAGAACCTGACACAGTTTTGTGATGGACATCTTGAGAGTCACCTCGGTGGTGGAAGACATGGGGCAGGGAGGTAACGGAGACTTGGAACATAGTTTGAGATCATAGAATCATCAGGGTTGGAAAAGACCACAAAGATCATCCAAGTCCAACCGTCAGATCTAGCAGGGAGGTTCAGGACTGGGAGCAGTGGCCAAGGGCAGCTAGTTTTTGGGGATAGGTCTGGGATTAAACAAAGAGCCCTTAGCTGGGGGAGGCTGAGGGCAGTAGTGGCACCAGATGGTGCATGAGAAGCCTAATGAGCAATTGATGCCGAAAATTCTGCCAAGGGCTGTTAGATGGGAGGTGCTATGAGTGAGGGACATCTTGTGTCCTCATCCATTGGCATCCGGGGGAATACCACTGTATGCCTGTGGTCCAACCACTATCATCAGAAAAGAAAAACAGGCCTTAGAATATCCCCAGTTGGGATGTTATCCATGAAGATCACAGAGAACCTCCCAAAAATCAGGCCATAATGTTACCTGATGAGCAGTTTGTTTAATGATCCATCCGTGAGCGCCCCGAGTCTCGTCTCTTATCTGCTCTTCATTAGGTTTGTGCATCTGCATGTTGTTTCTCTTTCCTGCTTATTGCCTTGGTCTTCTGTGCTGACGAGCCACTACCTGGCTGCTTCCTTCCTGGAGCCCCTTCCTGTGTGTGATAACGTGCAGGCTGACATCTTCACCTCCTTGTTGGTCCTCAGTGGTTGGTGCCAAAGGTGGACTTTGGGGACAGATGTCTCAGTGTAAGAGCAAAGGCTGCAGGGCTGAGAGTTTCCCATCTGCGTCACAACTGGGAGCTGCCTCACCTGGCTGTGTGTGGGGCTGTCAGGAGATGGGCAGCATTGCTGGGAGAGTGACAAAATCCCTGCTGTGGTTTGAACCCCCGTTGCATTGGCAGAGGAGCACAGCTGGCTTGGATGGGACGGGCAGGTGGGCTGAGTAGCGGTCGTGTTGGTGGAGCTTCTGGACAGAGCTCTTAGACAGCTCTTCAGAGCCTCTTCAACCAACTTTACCCATAAACTGTTAGTAGTTATAATAATTCTGGGGGTTAGATAGTGAGGAATCAGGCTACACAATCCAGCTGCTGTGACTGTTGTGTGATTGTTGAGCAGCTGCTGTTTTCACGTCTTTGTTGTTCATTTCGGAAAGTGTTTTCAGAATTTAAGAACCTTTTCATTTGTCAAATTATTGTTTCCGTGGCACATTTGGTCCCTTTGGCAGTGTTCTAGCTTAGCTCTCCTCTCAATTTAATGTCCCTTGTATTCTCATGGCAAATAGTCACATTTTTCCTGGTCTCTTCTAGTTAGGCTGCTTTATATCTTCTTTCTGTAGGCAGGGCTGTTCCTCTGCTTGTCCTGCAAGCTTTTCTTCGTGCATTCTGTTCATGTTGTTAATTTGTATTAGATGTTCTTACTTCTTTAGTGTGAAGATTGACAATAGTGCACAGTTCTATAGTTGAAGTCTTTCCATTGCTATGTAAGTGACATTGCTGCTTCCCTCTGCATTGCAGGTGCCTCTTTGTCCAAAGCATTTCTATCTTTCACTGATACCGTTGCAAGGCTGGAGAGTGTATTGCAGTATGCTTTCTTGTCAAAAAGAATTCTGCTTTTCCTTTTGTCCGCCAGACATCTGCTATTGACTGATTGAATCTCATTCTCAGTGCTTCCAAATGATTTTGTACTTGTGCTACACTTTTTGTGACTTAAAACAGGGGCCATCCTCCCATCATTGTGCCACCATGTTGCCCAGTGCGGGCAGGCAGCAGCCCAGTAGCTCGCAGCAGGTCCCACTGCACATCAGATTGTGCCCTTCAGCTCTTCATCGCCTCTGTCCAAGCTTGGAGAGTGATTGATATGGGCAAATGCCCGAGTACAGAGGCAGCTGATGGCATGGTGCATTGGTGTGCCGTGACATCACTTCTGGGAATCGCTGCTTTGCCTTCTTCCCTTGTTAAGGTCGCTGGACCCGTTCCTCTAATGCCACCATTTGGGCTTTTTTTCCTTTGACCCAGTAGGCAAGCTGGAGCACAAAGCCAAAAAGGAGTGGAAGGGATTCTCTTGGTCATGAATATGCAAACAGTCTTAGCAATAGCTAAAGTGGCAATAGCTAGCTTTGTGGCATCCGGGAGATGGTGCATCGCCATGGATCTTTGGCATTTTCTGGAGCATCGCTGGTGCTGCTAGAGCTTGGAAGTGTGCAGGGAAGGTGAGAGGGGTCTGTGAGCTGTCTGCAGAGAGGATTGTGCTCAGCCAGGAATGGGAAGTTGCCCGGGTCCCTTTGCAAGGCAGGAAGGAGTGTTCTGAGCCACACCGCGCTTTGTGAAGCGGACGTTGAGAGGGGCAGGGCGTCAGCGTGGGTCTCAGGGTGTGTGTTTGTGCTCAGGTGACGGTCTGACGCTGAGTTTGCGGGTTGTTCTAGATCAATGGGGTAGACATGACAGAAGCCAGGCATGATCAGGCCGTAGCGCTGCTTACCGCATCCTCCCCCACCATCGTCCTGCTGGTAGAGAGAGAGGCTGCAGAGCAGCCCGGCGAGGGAGACGCGCCTGGCGCGCCGTGGGTGCGCATGCACTCCCCACCGCCACCCCCCAGCCATGGGGAGAGCCCAGCAGAGGAGATGCCTTCGCTGCAGAGGAGCCAGCTCTCTAAAGGCCTGGAGGATCAGTATCCCATCGAGGTGAGCCACCGGAATGGGGGATGGTGTTGGGTAATAGGTGTGTGGTGTTGAGCGCCCTTGGTTCGAAAGTGTGGTCGCGTGATGAGGGCTGGGTGGGTTGCTGGGGTATGGAGAAACAACGGGGGGCCCTCTTGTCCTGTGGGACTTTGTCTTGTGCTCACTCACACAGAGCATCCCTGATTCATAAGGGGACTCTCCGCTCTCCGTGACTCTGCTTCTTGTTCCTTCCAGGAAATTCACCTCGTAAAAGCAGGTGGTCCTCTGGGGCTCAGCATCGTGGGAGGCAGCGACCATTCGAGCCACCCGTTTGGGATTCATGAACCAGGGGTTTTCATTTCAAAGGTAATCCTGGCAGTGAACATTCCTGAGCTGTTTTCATTATTGGGGTTAAGATGGAGGATTTTGATGCAAGAGTCTGAAAAGTGTAATAAGGGTTAAAAAAAAACAAATGGGATGAGGAGGAGAAATGTGTGCATATGTAAAGAGTTGATTTCTATTAAATATATCTCTGCTGTTTTAGAAATCTGAATGATTTAATAATAACCTGCTGAGTTCGTTCCTGCTGCGCTGTTTGGGGAGAGTAAGCTTTTGAAATTGCTGAGCTTCTGTTTTAGTGAATGCTGGAAAGATGCAGGCAGTCCAGGACATTGGCCGTTACTCAAAAGGTGTCAGGGATGGACATGTAGCTGTAAGGAAAAACAGAAGATTCTCCTGCATCCAGGCCAGTGTCCTTCAACCTCCCACTCTCTGTGCCGTGGTAACACTGGCAGATCTTATTCAGGATCAGTGCACAAGCCTCTCGTTTACTGCAGCCCTTCTCCATGAAAGCCAGCCACACTCGTTAGATGAGAGATGCTGGGGAGATACCCCTGCCCAGTCCTCTCTGCAGCCATGCATCCCTCTTGCCTTGGAGGTGCTGATCCTGTCTCCTGCATGCCTGCAAGTCCCAGAACATCTTTACCTATCAGTGAGGAGGCACACTCAGATCTGCTCTTAGCCCATGTCTCAGTGGTTTCTCTGAGTGTCCCATTCTTACGCTGCTGATTTGGTGATCAGGAGTCCTGTATTTGGGCTGTTCACCACCTTCACAATCCTTCTTCAGCTTTCTGCCCAAAATCAAGAGCTGTGGCTTTTGTTCCTCCTTGCAAGGTGCTGCTTCATGCTCTTGTTTTTTTAGTTGCTTTTCTCTGAACCTTCTCTGCCTCCACTGTGGCCTTCTTAAAATGTGGGATAAGAGGATCATTTGAGTTGTAGGGAACCTGTAAGGAACCATTTGATCTCAGAACCAGCTCAGAGGAGCTCGCTGAGGTCCTTGTCAGGTTCTGAGTGCCACAACAATGGAGATGCTGCATTCTCTCTGGGCATCTGTTCCAATGTTCAGCTACCATTACAAAGAATGTTGTATTCCTAACGCTTAGTTTCCTTTGTTCCATCTCTTTTCCCTTGCCTCTCTCCCTTTGGACAGTCACGAGTCCCAGAACCATAGGGGTTGGAAGGGAAGCTCGCCCAGTCCAACCACCCCCTCTAGAAGTTCCCCAGAGCAGCTTGCACAGGAAGGCATCCCAGATGGGTTTGCCAGTGTCTTTCTTACACCCCAGATGCAAGTGCTGGTTAGTGGGGAATAATCACTGCTCTCAACTCACAGTTTACTCCCTTCTAGTCCAGCCCAGTGTGTACCCTCTGCTATTGCAACGATACACTGCTGACTTAGCTTAGCTCTCTGCAAGACGTGTTGATGTCCTGTTTGTTTTCCCTGACACCATGCAGTGCATTCTTCTCCTTTTGTAGCTTCTTCACCTGGTAGCTCAGCACCGTGTCAGAGGCCTTACTGAATTACAGACAGATGGAATACAGCCATCTTCCCGTGTCCACTGGCAGTGAAGCCATCACAGAAGGCCACCAGGTTGGTCAGGCAGGACCTGCCTTTGGTGAAGCCACACTCGTTGTCCCTTATCACCTTTCTCTCTCAGAAAACTGACAGAGGAATTAGGTTCAAATAATAATATGAGAAATAAGAACGCACTCAATGGCATTTTAGAGCAAATCTTACTTCGTTCGTTGTTTTTTATGGATGAAGTAGCTTGGTATTTATTGTGATCTTTCTGGTGATAGCATCTCAGTACTGCACAGTTTCTCTTTTGCTCCCTGTCCTACAGAGGATGGGGGGAAGAAAGTGAGATGGAAAAGAACTTGCAAGTTTTTGAGATAGAAGCAGTTTAATGAAGGAAAAGCAATAGCTGTGCACACAAGCAAAAGGAAAAAAAATACTCTCTACTTCCCATCAGCAAACAATCTGCTGGGAAGCCAGGCCTCAGCACACACACACTGATTGCTGCAGAAAGTCAGGACCTTGTAATTACGGTGCAGAACGTCCTAAACAGGCTGAAAACGGGGTGACAGTTTTCAAGCAGTAGCCATCAGAGCCATCAATGGAGTGTCAGTGAGTTGGAAGGGTGTCCAGGCAGATTGTACAAGGATTTGTACCAGACCTGACACTCAGCTTCAGCAACGTTGTGGAAGCAAATCCAAAATTGCAACCAAGAAACGATATGTGGAAATATTAGAATTGTCATTTATAATGAGTAGAAAACAGCCATGTTGATCACTTTTTCCTCTTCAAAGAAATACACATCAGGGTAACTGAGAGTGATGTTTTGCATCTAGAAATAAACAGTGTAGACCGGTTCCCCTTCTGCAGTGTTTCTTCTAAATTCTTCTAGAAAGCAGTGGCTTTGAAAATTGTTGAAGCATCACAGTGAATGAACTGCAGTGTTCAGTCACTCAGATAATGAACAGTCATCCAGGCGACGAGCAGTTCTCCAAGCAATGCTTGGGCATGTAATAAGGGACGACGAGGGTGGAATTTTCCTGTTTGTGGAGGCTCACTGAATGTCATCAGCTCATCAGTGCACTGAGCTGCTTCTTCGCAGATGAATTTATTACCTCTCGGGGAGCTTCAGTTGCAGAGAGAAGGTCAGAGTGGCCTCAGAGGACGTTGGAGGATTGCCTTCAGACGCCGTAAAAATTGGCCCTTGAGCTCCCTGCCGCCGAAGCTGCAACACTCGCTCACTTGCTGTTGATCACAGGAGCGGCCGCAGGCTTTGTCAGCCCCCCTCCAAGGGCAGATTTCCTTCTCTGGTTGTAACACGAACTGTTTTCTGCAGGTCATTCCCCGCGGGCTGGCGTCTCGCAGTGGGCTGCGGGTAGGGGACAGGATCCTGGAGGTGAACAGCATTGACCTGCGCCATGCCACGCACCAGGAGGCCGTGAACGCTCTGCTCTCCAACACCCAGGAGCTGAGCGTGTTAGTAAGGCGAGATCCACCACCGCCTGGCATGCAGGTGGGTTCTGAGCAGGGATTGCACTTCCTTCTTCACAGATAGCTCAGCTCTGAAGGCGGTTTCTTATCTAGCTGGGGGTCTGGGTCTTCAGTACAACTGAACTTCTATCTGAACTTTCTGGATGCTGAGGAAGGCCATGAAGATGGTCGGAGAGCTGGAGCACCTCTCCTGTGAAGAGAGGCTGAGAGTTGGGGTTGTTCGGTCTGGGGAGGAGAAGGCTCTGGGAAGACCTCATTGCAGACATCCTCAACCTAAAAGGGGCCTACAGGAAAACGGGGAGGGACTCTATCGTGGATGATAGTGATAAGACATGGGGTGATGACTTTAAAGCAAAAGAGGGGAGACTTGATTACATATGAAGTTCTTTCCTCAGAGAGTGCTGAGGCCACAGGCTGCCCAGAGAAGCTTGGGTGGGTGCCCCATTCCTGGAGCCGTTCAAGACCAGGTTGGATGGGATTCTGGGCAGCCTGATGTAGGGGAAGGTGTCCCTGCCCACAGCAGGGGGGATTGGATGATCTTTAAGGTCTGTTCCAACCCAAACTATTCTGCAGTTGTCTTGTGGTGGAGTCACAGAATCACGGGGGTTGGAAGGGATCTCAAGAGATCATCAAGTCCAACCCCCTGCTAAAATAGATCACAGAATCTACTGTCCTGTGAGTTCATATCCAATTGAGGACTGTAGGGAGCCTCTTGCTGTACCAGTGGTGATACTGTGATCAGAACTGATTGATCTCATGTTTCATGAATAGAGATAGAAAGTAAACAGAAATACAAAGCCATATAAAGAAGAGAATCAACTGCCAAATGTGTGAAACGTCCAAGACAGGTCACTTTCAGGATTTTTAGAATATGCCCATCCCTTAAAAGCTTTTCCTATACAATTCCAGTCTGATCTAAAGCCAGAAACAAGGAGATCTTTCTGTATTTTCAGGAAATATGCATTGAAAAGGCTCCAGGAGAAAAGCTGGGCATCAGCATCCGAGGTGGAGCAAAAGGTCATGCTGGAAATCCATTTGATCCTACTGACGAAGGCATCTTCATTTCTAAGGTACCAGCCCACAAATTCTGCCCCTTGGTGATGTGCATGTCCTGCTAGGAGGCAAGATGATCCCTGAGAGAATTTGTTGTGTTTGGTGCTCTCTCCTTTTTTCACTGGCTACACTGATTCTCTTTTAGTTTTCTCCATCCGCTGAAGCACGTGAACGTGTTTCCTTTCATGTTTCCTCCTTTACAACAGCTGTAACATTTCTTCTTTCATTTCCTTTGTTTGCCTTTTTTTTTTTGCTATGTGAGTTTTGGTCCTTTTTCCATTACACAAACCTATGCTTTTTCCTTCTTCCCCTCAGTTCCTGTTGATACCCCAGTTGCTTGTGGCTTACCTGCCCAGTCAGAGGTGCATTTGCCTTTGTCACTGAACGCAGTATGAGTTCCTTGCTGTGCCTGCTGTGCCATGCACTGTGTTCCCTTTCCTTTGTATGCATACTGATTTGTCATGTCACTTTTCCCCAGGCAGGAGCACACACTTTCCAATGCAGTGCTGTGTATAAGCTAATGCTTTTCCGACCCTTATCAAAAAGTGTTGCAACTTCTTTGCTATCAGTCAAGAGAGCATGGTGGTGAACAGTGCAGTTTCACATCTCTTGCTTGCTTTGAATGTTCATATTGATATCGCTGTTTCCTTCTCTAGCTGCTATGCTAAGAGCAGAAACACTGTCCTTGCTCTAAAGTCTTAATCCTTGCTAACTGGTGGACTCTTCATATCTGCCAGTTAATCACTCACAGTAACGAGCCCAGGGAGGCGGTGGAGTCACCAACGCTGGAGGTGTTCAGGAACTGTGGAGATGTGGCACTCAGGAGCTTGTTTTAGTGGGCATGGTGGGGTGGGTTGGGGTTTGGACGTGGTGGTCGTAGTGATCCTTTCCAGCTTGAGTGATTCTGTGCTTCTGTACTGGCACACTGCAGAGGAAAGGCAAGATCTTTAGGGATCCTTGGCGGTCTGAGGGCTGACCACGGGGTTGTGGTTGTAATTGGAGATTTGCTACGAATTAAACAAGGATTTAACAGCCAGCATAACTAGTTACCACCTTTTCTAGCACTTAGTGTGGCTTATAGTTGCACAGCATCATTAGAAGTCTCAGTTACACGGGCTCGTCTGTCATCTGGGTGGACCCTGTGTAGATCAGGACATATTCCTATCAGTCGTGCGATACAGTCATCACTCAGATTTTAGGTAAAACCACACGAGAGGCACAACTCAGGACTCAAGACTGTGCTGATGCATCCCAGGCCACGGGGAATCCAGCAACAGTTCTGTTCTGAGTCCCACTGAGGGTTTAATGCTGCTAGATTTTATAGGCAGTGCTCCCAGCGCTGTTACGTTTCCCTATTCCAGGATATGGATGTCAGCACTGGTGAGACTATACCTCGAGTGCTGTGTTCAGTTTTGGGCCTCTCAATACAAGGACATCGAGGAGTGTGGCCAGAGAAGGGCAATGGAGCTGTGAGGGGTCTGGAGCACAGTGCTATGGGGACCGATGGAATGGGACGGTTCAGTCTGGAAGAGAGAAGACTTGGGGAGACCTCACTGTTCTCTCCAGCTCCTGAAAGGAGGTTGGAGCGAGGTGCAGGTTGACTTTTGCTCCCAGGAAACAGCAATGGGATGAGAGGCGATGGCCTCACGTTGCACCAGGTGGGGTTGAGGTTGGATATTAGGACCAATCTGTTCTCTGAAGGAGTGGTGATGCAGTGGCACATCTGCACAGGGCAGTGGGGCAGTCGCCATCCCCGGAGGTGTTCAAGATCCATGGAGATGTGGCGCTGAGGGACGTGGCTTAATGGGCATCGTGGGGTGGCTTGGGGTCAGACGTGGTGATCTTCGAGGTCTGTTTCAACATGAACGATTCTGTGATCTCCTGACAGCCAGCCTGCAGGAATTGACGCTGCTGAGGGGTTTAACCCACCTGTCAGTGCTGTCGGTGGCTGCTCTCCATCCCCTCGTAGTGACCCAGCCCTTGGGTCCTGGGAGCATCTCTGCCCCTTGGCACCCTGACAGTGGGGGTCCCCACAGCCTGGGCAGAGAGGGGGTGAGGGGAGGAGGCAGGGCTGTGTGTTAGCAGCCACTTAGGTGCTGTGGATGCTGACTTCATCGTCAGTTGTGCTGCCAGGGGAAAGGAGCAGAGGGCACTGATCACAGCTGCCTTGACTGTGTCATTTCAGCTTCACTCTCAGCTCCCCAACCCAGTGTGCTTTTCCTGCTTGGCTTATTCTGCCTCTCTATCTCTGCTAGCTGAGAGATGGAGCGTTGTTTTTCTTCTCTTTCCTCTTTTTCGGGTGCCTGATTACTACATTCTTTCTTCTCAGTCTCCCTTAATTGTTGTTTTTGTTGAGTCCCTTCATTATCATATATTTTTTTATGGAGTGTGGCTCTTCTTTGTTAAAACCTTACTACTGAAGTGTTACGAGTTGAATACAATCAGAAGCCTTAAATATATCCACAGTTTGAGGTTCATGGTCTGTTGCAATGGGAATAGCATGGTCTCCCCTGGTGAGATAAGAGTAACACAGATGACTGTTAGCATTATAGCATATACTGTTAGCAATATAGCATATACTTTTCCATGTGCTCCTCTTCCTCCCATTATTTCGGCATGTTTTACTGCCATGCTTGTGCATTTGCTCTCCCTGGGAAAGAAAATGGGAGAGTTTGGTCGTGTTCCATTTAGCTTCATGTGTCACCTTCTATACTTGCACGTTCCATTCACGCATTTTCCTGTTTTCCTCCCTGTAGGAAATTGTATGCATGCATAGAATCACAGAATCATAGAATCCTATCATCATGAATGCATGCCTATTTTCCCTCCCAAAAACCTACAAAAAGATCACGTGCAGCATTCCCTTCTCTTTTCCCAAGTACTTTCATAAAATAATGAACCAAATAGATGCTCCTCCTTTGCTGGTTGGTTTTTCTTCCCCCCTCGTCCCCCCATCACTGAGTTCTCTGCATTGTCTTTGTCATAGAATAGAATCATTAAGGCTGGAAAGGACCTCAGAGATCTTCTCATGCTCTCTGTGCCTCCCTGCTGCTCTGACAACCAGCCCTGCACGCCCTTGCATTTCCCCCACCCCTCTGGTGCCCCTCTGCTCTCCTTATCCTCTTGGCATCAATCTGCAGGCTGTGCAGAAGATCCCCGCGTTTCCATGCTCTTTTTGCAAAGCCTTTATGTAGCGCTGCTCGTAATTCATGTTGGTTCTTTGGTTTGAGTCTGGGCAGTTGAATTAAAGCCATTATTTGACTCGTGTTCCCAGCGACATCTGCTTGTACAGCCAGTGTACCAAGACCTTCATTTGAGCTTGGCCATGCGTGCATCCCGTTTTGTTACAAGGTTTTGGTTTCCCATTAGAAGTAAGGGCCATTTAGGGTTCTGTTCCTTTCCCCAACTGTTTCTGTTCCTTTCAGTTGAATCCTCTGTTTCTGCACAGCGTCTTCTCCTAAATCCACCATTCAGTTTCTTTTTCACTTTCCCAGCTTGCATATTTCTCCTATACCAGACATCATACTTTGTTTTCCTCCTTTCCACATTGTGCCCACAGCAAATCCTGCAGTCTCTTTTCCTTGTCCTAAAGAGGAAAACATTAATAACCTTCCCTTAACTTTACTTTCTTTGTTCTGGTGACAAAGCACGCACTTTCATTTTCTCCTCAAACACACACTGATATTTGCACTTTTTAAGACAAACTCTGGCATTTTCTGTGCCTTACCAGTATGTGATGTGAAGTTGCTTCCCCTGATGGCGTTGGTTACGTGAGGCAGGGATAAGTTCTTGTCATTTGCTGGGAAAAGAACCAGCAATTACACGTGGTGCCTCTCAGAGAAAGAGGAGGGAAAGTTCATAATCTCAGGTTGGATGTTAGGAGCAATTTCTTCTCAGGAAGAGCAGTCAAGCATCAGAACGGGCTGCACTAGGAAGAGGTGGAGTTGCTGACCATGAAGGTTTTCGAGAGCCGTGGAGATGTGGCAGTGAGGGCCGTGGTCAGTGGGAATGGTGGGGACGCGTTGTGGCTCAGCTTGGTGATCTCAGAGGTCTTTTCCAGCCTTCATGATTCTATGATTCTCTGATTTGTTATGCCTTTGTCTTCCACAAAGAAGTGAAAAGTCTCATTTATCTTTATCCAGAAAACTTAGCCCCATGCTTGCGTTTTTCCATCTCTCTCCCGAGAACAGCAACAAAAAATGGAATTTCCTTGCTCTGAGGGTAAATCATAGATGCGTGAGGTTTCTTTCTCACCTGCTTCATCGACAAACAAATAGTTTGTTCCCTTGGAACAAGATATTTCAAATACAGATTCTTTTCGTCTCTCAGAATGGGCTTCTTGTACACTTCTCCTCTATTGAAACACACAAATTCTTCCCTTTTTTGCTCTCTCTGTCAATGTGTCTGTGTACTTTCAATCTCTTTCCCTGACGTGTAGCCTCAGCCTTTTTCCCGTGTCCCTTTTGTACTCCTTCTCCCTGATGTGGTCCTCGTGCTCCCCGACCTTCTCTTTGCTCCTTGAGTAAAGCCACCATTCCACCATGGATTACAGGTGAGCTCCTCTGGGGCCGCAGCGCGGGACGGCCGTCTCAAGGTGGGGATGCGGATCCTGGAGGTGAACCATCAGAGTTTGCTGGGGATGACGCACACAGAAGCAGTGCAGATACTCCGAAGTGTGGGCGATGCTCTGCTGGTGCTGGTGTGCGATGGCTTCGATCCCAAGGCTGCAGCTGCCATTGAGGTGAGAAGGGAGGCGCGAGGAGCCCCGCGGAGACCAAGGAAATAAGGAGCCCACTTATTTCTGCACATTTTCCAGCCTTTTGCAGTAGATTTTTCTGTCTGTTCGTTGGTTGGGTTTTTTTGAGGTGTCAGATTCCAAAGTTTTCTCTCTTTATGAACTAGAGGTGATTGCCAGTTCATAAAACAGTAGCTTCGCAAGGCTGATATCTTCTGCTGATTGCAGAGCTGTTTTCACCATATCACTGTGCTGCATAGAAATGTGGGTTTCAAACAAATTTTCTGCAGTGTTCTTTTAGTCATTTTTTCTTGTATTGACGTTATATTTAAAGTAAATTTTCTTTCTATCCGTTGGTGTTCACCTTTCACTCAGGGAAACACCCACGGTAGCCCCATGCCTTCTAAGTTTTCTTTTACTGAGGCTTAGAAAGCCTTTATTTATCCTTTGCTAGAACATATACTCAGTCCATGGTAATCTTATGCCCTTTCTGTACCTGTTTTAATTGAAACTCCTCTTCCCTAGCCCTCAGTTTCTTTTTGTAATTGACAGTTGCAACAAGGTTTTGAGTTGTGAAGCAGTTCTGTCTTGTCCAGGAGCATCTTGGTGCTCTATATCTGGTAGCCCAGGGTGTGGAATCTTGTATGGTATACTATGGGCTTCTGCCATGTTTTATTGTGGTTTTGCTTCGTAGATGTCTCCGGGAATTATTGCAAACCCTTTTGCTGCTGGTATTGGACGCAAGAATAGCCTGGAAAGTATCTCATCTATTGACCGGGATCTCAGCCCTGAGGAGCTGGAGGTGCTGCAGAAGGTGGGTGTTCTGGCTTTGGCTGGGAGAGTGGTGAGGAATGGAATACTTGTTAAATCTCAAGTATTTCCCTTGGTGTGTGGGACCTGCAGCATAACAAGTAGCGGACTTCATGTTTGTGGGATCAGCAGCTCCCAGCACATGGACCAGCACGAGGCTGAGACGTGGTCTGGCTTCTTCCCGAGGTTGCCATCCTCCACGCAGGGAGAGAGCACGGGGTGAAGTGGCTCTAACTTTGGTCTCTCCTAGGAGATGGAAATGGTGAGAGAAGCGACTCAGTGGGAGAGAGAAGAAATGGAGAAAGTGGTGAGAGATGTTTCGTGTGGTGGAGTTTGTTCTTGACAGCAGTTCTGCCCAGGCTGCAGGCCCTGAGGAAAATGGCACAGATCGCCTCTACTCGACTGTGGTCTCTGTGGGGGCTGCGGGCCTCGTCTCTCCATAGTGCACCTCTCAGTTACTGTAGTTGCTTTTTGGCTTTGGCGTACCTTCCTGTGTGCCTCTTTGGTGGTACTTACCTGTTATTTGTGCAGTTTGTTACCGCTGGGACTTTCTGGCCAAGGTTTTCTTAAAGCTGCAGCTTTGAGGAAAATGGCCCATTGGCTTGGGAGCCCCACGTTTCATCACTTCTCTCCATGATCTGACAGCTTTCATGAGCGGAGATGAGAACACACAGCTCAAAGGTTGAGGAATCAGCCCCGTTCATCAGTCAGGAGTTTGTGCTCCTCAGTTTCCATGGCTGTTGTTCTGGCTGGGCACGAGAACTTTGTCCCTGAGGGGATTGGATTTTCCAGTTCTGTTAAAACTGCAATTTATTCAGTCAGATCCTGTTGGAAAATGAGGGAAAAATTGAATTTTTTAGCACTGTGCGTTGTCAATCTGCTCTCCTGGCAAATAAGTTTGTGTACATTTTGCATTTCTTCAGGTTTCCAGTTTAGATCTATTTATCTTGCTGGGTTCTCTCTGTTGTTCAGTCCCTGAGCTGAACGAGTTTTCAGGAACCACCGTTGCACTCTGCATACGTCTTCCAAGTTTGGTTCTTTGATCATTCAGATTCTAGGAGCAATATCAGTGGCTCCAGATCTCCATGGGCCGATCCTTGGCACGTTCCTCTGTCTCAGCTCTGCTGCCAGTTGTTTCTGTAACCTTACCGCAGAGCTTTGGCTCAGATGTTGCAGGGATGGACTTCTGGTGTTGCCCAGCTCCATCAGCACTGCCTGGAGCTCCTGTTACTTTTCACTTTATGACCTCCAGTTTTGCAGATGATACTTACCCAAAGCATACATACCCAGCACCAACATACACTTCAGCTTAAATATCCCTGAATATCCCTTTGGGTCCGGCAGTTTTCTGGAGCGCTGGCGTCTTCTCGTGTGGCTCATCACTGTCTGGAGATTGGGAGTGTGATATTGGGCACTGGTGGTAATGCACAGGATGGCCGGGTGCTGATCAGAACTCTCTGCTCTGTCTGTTCCTCAGCTGCGTCCCATCCATCAGCCTTGTGCCCTCAGGACCCTCTGGGGGCTGCTGATGGAGAGAAGCAGTCAGAAGGGCTGAAATGTGCCATAGAGCAGAGCAATTATGCTCCTTTTGTCCACAGCCCCCACTCTGCTGCAGAGGCTGTGGGCAAAAAGTCACAGAATATAAATGAACAGATGTAATTCCTCTTGAAATCAAGCAGTGGGTGTTATTTCTTTCCTTCTGCAGCTCTGAAGCTGCAGTGAGTTTGGTTACTGGCCACTTTCATGACACTCTGTGCTCAGCCACTGGCTTTAAGCCCTCTGTACAATTGCCATCTCTGTAGCTTTGTGGCTGTGATGCTACTAACAAGCATGTGATTTTTTAGGACTTTTTCCTCGACGACCACCAGCTCGTGCTCTGTAGATTTGTTTCTCTGTGCCCTTGCAGCTTCCCCACTCTGTGCTCTGCCAGGATCCCTCTTGTAGCTATAAGCAGCCTGTTCCCATCCCTCAGTGACGCTGCATAGGGTTCAGCTCCACTTCCTCTCCCTAGGAGTTGCCCCGCTGAGGATCTCAGAGCCACCTGCCCTCTTCCCTCCCCTGGTGACCCCCTGTCTTTACTTGTATGGGATGGCTGTTGCCATCACTTTGCTGGCAGTGCCCAGCACAATGCCAGCTTCTCCTTCCCTGGGCCAAGCTCACGTGCTGATTTCTGCTCACCTCATCCTGACACCAGCCCCCTCCATACCCCTCTGTTCTCCCTCTGGAATGATTGCCCAGCATGCAGCTGACCTCTTTCCCTCTCTCTTTGCCTGCACTGCTTGGATGCTGGTCTGGCTCTGTCCTGTGGCATGGAAGGAGTGGATGCGTAGGGAGCGGGAGGCGGCCACGCGGCAGCTTGAGGAGGCGGCAGAGGTGAGGAGCGTGGTGGGAGGGATGGAGAGATGGAGAGCAGAGGCAGAGCTCAGCCTAAGGGCTGGAGGAGCCCCCGAAAAGTAGAAGCACTCACTGCCCTCTGCATGTGTTCTCCTCACACCCCTGTACCCTGCGAAAAGCACAGCTTCAGCGTATGAGGAGATAGCAGAAATTGGCAACTCTTTAACGTGGTTGAGGAAGAGCGAAAAACAGTGACTAAAATATGAAAGCAAATTAAAATAGGAAGTGATATCAGGCACAATTATGCAAACAGTGTGAGTTAATACTGAAAATAGATACCACAGAGGAATTGCAGATTGACTTTGTTAAACGTAGAATCATGGAACATGCCGAGTTGGAAGGCACCCGTAAGGGTCATTGAGTCCAACTCCTGTATTGCCAGCTCCGGACCGTAAAATCTTTCTGGATTTGGTGAAAACTGGTTACATATGTTTAGTATTCTTTTCTCTTTCTGTAAGAGAGTGGATATGTGCATTGCACAGGAGAAATGGTGAGGACCAGCATCCCAGTGTGGCTGTTCCCTGCAGTATTGCTGTCACTTTTCCCTGTGGCTGCGTTTGGAGCAGTCCCAGGTTCACATCCCAGCAGTGGGAGCTTCCTGCAGCGTTTGGAGACAAAGCCTTGGCTGTGACTAAGGATGGTTTCCTTTGAATTGCTCTGTGCGATTGATGTAGCTGAATTCTGGCCTGATCTCTTCCTGGTGTTTCTGTTTTGTTTTTTGCTTCCCCCCTTCCCCCTCTCCAGAATGTCACGAGTGAACCTTTGCGAATGGACTATCGGACCCTGGCTGCTTTGCCCAGCAGTGGCTCACAGAGAGTCAATCGCACTGTAAGTGATGGGTGCTGAGCGCACATCCCTGCTCCCTTTCCTGCCCTCTCCTCTGCCTTTATGTGATGGTAGCGGTGCTCTGCAGAACTGCAGTGGGCTTCAGGTGTCTGAAACAGGAGGAGCTGCAGCGGAAAGATTTAGAAGGAGAAAATGGTGAGAGCAGAAAGCCAAGTTGCTTCCCATTGTGGAAAGGGAAGTGGCTTCTGTGGTTGCTTTGGTGCAGGAGATGATGTGAACAAGGCAGAAAGCAAGCCCAGCAGGAGGGAAGAATACACGTGAATGGAGTGTGGGGGCTTTGGTGGGGAAATAAGCAAGTACTGAAAGCTGCAGAAGCAGGAGGGGAAGATGATGCCAGGCACAGAAGATACCAATGCTGTGTGCAGAGAAAGCAAGGAGTGCAGAGAAAGCAAGGTTAGGATCCATCTAGGACTGCAAAAGGGGAAGCAGAAGTGATTGCATATCCCACCTAGTAGAGATAACAGTAGTGCCTTTGGCACTACTGCTGCCCCTCTGCCCTCCTGTGTTGCCATCTCTGATACATGGTGGAAACTCAGCAAAGAGAAAATCCAGATTCCACAAATGTCACAGATTACAGAGCTATCCGTCTTTCCTGGGTTGTTTAAAATGTCACATCTCCATCTCTGTTTTCTTTGTCCCCCCTGCATCACGCCTGTTCTGCTGAGTTGCTGCCTGCTCCCTTAGAGCTTCTCATCCTCAGGCTTATCCCCAGTTCCTTTCCTGCTGTTACAGGAAGGACCAACCCTTTGCTGATGTTGAGACAGAATATCTCTTTGTTCTCCCATTGTTTCAGATCATCTCTTCTACCCATCTCCGTTTCATTCCATTGAGACAGCTCTTCTCTCATATTTGTGTATCATCTCATGACTGTCACCAGTTCTGTCTTATTTTGTTCCCCATCCTCCCAAGCTTTGCCTTTGCTCTCCTGGCTGTCCACAAAAAATTGTTTCATCAGGAGAACATCTGAAGTATTTCCAGCATCTCTTCATTTAACTGAGTAGCTGGAAGCGAGGGGAGAGCCAACCCCATGCAAGCAGCTGTTCCTTTGTGAGCAGCCCAAGAGCTGAGCAGCATTTGGGAGCCTATGGCTGAGCCTGGGAGCGCCTGGCTCTGGAATGTGCAGCAGAGCACTGGAATGCTGCGTGTGGGGCAGCATCTATAAATGTCCCATCTCAGGGGAAGGGCCAATTAGTGCACATTTATCTTCTCCCAACTGTCTTTTGCTCAGCCCTACCTTTGCTCTGCTTGAAAAAATCCCACCTGCTTTGATTGTGAGATATGAGCTCCCAATGACAGCAAGGTTCTGGCTGCAGCCAGCCCATGTGGTGACAGCCTGGAAGATTCAAGCAGTCCAACCAGCAGAAAAGCATGCAGCTCATAGGGCTGGAGCACCTTTCCAGAGAAGAGAGGCTGAGCGTCGGGATTCTCTTATAGCAGCCTTTCAGTACCCAAAAGGGCCTACAGGAAGCTGGAGAGGCATTTTGTACGTGGGTGTGCAGTGATAGGGCAAGGGATAATAAAAGAAGGCAGGTTTAGATTGGATATAAGGACAAATATCTTCACAGTGGAAGTGATGAGGCCCTGGCACAGACTGACCAGAGAAGTGTGAGTGGCCCACGTTTGGGGGTGCCCTGGGCAGGCTGGTCTGGTGCACGAGGGTTGGAAGTGGATGATCTTTAAGGACCCCTCCAACCCAAACCATTCTTGACTCAATCAGCAGGTGATCTTTAAGGACCCCTCCAACCCAAACCGTTCTTGACTCAATCAGCAGGTGATCTTTAAGGACCCCTCCAACCCAAACCATTCTTGTCTCAATCAGCAGGTGATCTTTAAGGACCCCTCCAACCCAAACCATTCTTGACTCAATCAGCAGGTGATCTTTAAGGACCCCTCCAACCCAAACCGTTCTTGACTCAATCAGCAGGTGATCTTTAAGGACCCCTCCAACCCAAACCGTTCTTGACTCAATCAGCAGGTTGTCTCTCTGCAAACACCATGCCTGAATTAAGATGGCTGATGCTATTGCCCCATTCCCACAGTATTACCCTGTTTCTGTCTGTGCTTTGGCAGCTCTCACACCAAGCACTTTCTCCTCTGAGCTGTCTTGCATATCTTCAGCTGCTGTGCAACGCCTTTCAAGGCCATGCAGAGCCACTCTCCACACTGCTGAGCAGAAGGATGTACGATAAGGGTCAATCTCTGTCATGACTGCTGTAGGTTGCAGTGGAATTTCTCACAGGGATGCCCCAAGAGCAGTGTCCAGAGAAGGGGCAGATGTTTGTCTGTCTTGGATTGATCTGTAGTGCTGAGCTGGTTGTTCTGTAAGTAGGAGTCCTGAAGGCTTTTGCCGTGCAAAACTGTGTTTGTGCAGTTTGTGCAGCTGAAGAGCTTTTGTGGAAGGCTGCATGAAAGGCTCCTCTCAGTGATGCCCTCTGCAGTGGCAGCTTCTCAGCATTGCAGTGTTTGCAGTACTGCATTCAGAAGTCAGGATAACGCCATCACAGTAGCAAAGGTGCTGTGTTATAGTCTATCATTTTTCTGGATATTATAGGCTTGGAAACTGTACCCATGAATGACTGTGCCAAGCCACAGCAAAACACTTAAAGTCTCGTTTTGCTTTCTGGACCATAGAAAAGAAGATGACTTTACATCCGTCAGTAACGGGTCACCACTGTTGGTTAATTAATCTGTGCTTTCCAGTCTGAAGCTTTCAATTCCTGGCCATTGGTTCTCTCTCTATAGCTGATCACAGAATCACCAAGGTTGAACAGACCTTCCAGATCACCCAGTCCAACCATCCCCCCATCACCAATAGTTCTCACTAAACCACGTCCCTCTACACAAAATCCAAACGTCCCTTGAACACCTCCAGGTCGGTGACTCCATCACTCCCTGGGCAGCCCATTGCAGTGCCTGGCCACTCTTTCAGAAAAGCAGTATTTCCTACCATCCAGCCTGAATCTCCCCTGGCACAGCTTGAAGCCATTCCCTCTAGTTCTCTCACTGTTACACGAGTTCATTTTCAGATTAGATTTGTGTTAGCATCTGAGGCAAAGCGATGGGTCAAAACTGCAAATGCATTTCTTCTGTATTTGCTCAGAGAGCGCAAAGTGAAATATTCCTGTTCTCTGTGCTGGAGTGTAGAGTGACAGAGCAAGGCTGGGAAAAGCACACTGCATTGCCAGAATTGTTGACTCCCCAAAATAGAAATTGTTGCTCGTCTGATAAAAATAATCCATGCGGAGCTGATGGAGCAGGGCATCCTGCACCGGGACGCATGCAGTAGTGATGGAGATGAATGCGAGGAGTGGGTGAAGCTCAGCTCCAGTCACGTCCATCATCAGAACGGGACTTTGAGCTCCATCAGCCCTTGTGCAGCCTTGGGCAGATGCCCATCTCCACAGTGCCCTAAAAGCAGCATTTACTTTTTTACCGTCTGCGTGAGCAAAGTGAGCTTTGGTGCTGTAGCATCACTTGGAATGAGTGATAATCTCTGCTGTCTGCTTGGCAAGGAAAAGCAGTGTCAGGGTGACACGGCTGCTGGGTGGCAAACCCACCTCATGCTGGAGGACTGCTGTCATTCTTCTAATGAGTGCATCCACAAATGGGCAACATTCCTGAAAGCACTTTTAGCCTAATGTAAGTTTGTATTAGGATACCTTATGGTACTCTTGGGAAAAGAAAGTGGGGAGGAGGGGGATTTTTTTGATAGGAGCCTTTTGCATTGGGAAGGGATACAGTACAATAGCAAAATTTCTGGGGGTACACAGACTTCAGTGTCTGTAGAAATAGGATCTGAGCAGCAGCTCTGCCATCCGCTGCGTTGGGTTGGGGTGGGGGTGAGGGCTGGGGGAGGGCAGCAGGAATTCCTGAGCCTCTCAGCTGCCATTGTAAGCCAGCAGCCCACCCGGCCACCAGAGCTATTTTGGTGAGCGCTGCCGTGACACAGGAACTGGGGAATGTGCTCTGAGCTGAAAGGGTCTTTCTGCTGCGCCGCCGGCAGCTGGGAGGAGGAGGCTGCAGCATTGTTCTCCCATTATCCCCACTTCACTGCTGAAGGCTTCGGTGGGGTAACAAACACTCTTTTATGGTACTAAAGGAGAAAAGGTCAGTGCTTCGTCTGGGATGGGTTCCGTGCAGAAAGAGCGTGTGAAGGGATCTGTGCTGTTACCCCCTGCTTAGCCGTTACTGCTGCGCGAGTGCGTAGCGATGAAATGGGCCCGCAGAACAGCGAGCGTGTGCGTGCAGATGGGACGGATCTGCATGGAGAACAGGGATGTGGCGTGACTGTGTGGGAGCTCAGTGGAGCAAGAGGAGAGATTTATGTTATTGTGTGTGCTGGGGGTACGTGGAAGTAAGCTGGGGTGAGACAGATGGTGTTTGGCAGTGTGTGTGGTGGTGGAGCTGAGAATGCTGCGGGAGGGGGAAGCCATGTGCTGCTCTTGGAGTTGCTTTTGTTGGAGAGCAGCAGAGTTGCTGAAATGCAAATAGGAGTGTAAATGAGAGCTGGAAAAATGCAGGGAGTGTGCGTGAGCCTGCTGATAACTCAGTGTGTGTATCGTGTGTGACAGCAAGGTCCTTTCTTAGAAGTAGCACTAGGGCTCACAGGACTGGCGATGGAGTAGAAGGTGGAATGGTGCTGTGGGCATTACTACTGGAGTTCCTCTCTCCCCTGTCCTCCAGCTCTGTGTTTTCTCTTCCTCTCCTTTTCCCTGCTCTCTTCATGTCTTTCTGACACTTCTGTTTCCTCACAGCCCGTTCATTGTGATAGGGCCACCTCCGGCACGGGGACTGACCGCACTATGCTGTCCTTGCCGGTGGCACAGGACAGCCAGGACTGCTCCCCAGCAGCAGCAGCAGCAGCAGCAGCATCCCTGACCACCAGATGTGAGCCTGGCCCTCCCCAGGACCCCGCGTCGCCCTGCCGGCGCACGTGCGGGGCAGAAAAGCCCCCTGTAGACGAACGGGATGCCAACCATTGCTCCCCTCCCCGGGAGCCAGAGGCACCAGAGCAAGAGTGCATGATCGACTCCCAGCCCATCCTCTTCAGCGAGAACCCCTTCGTGGTGGCCAACCGGAGGGGGAAGGCGGCGGGCAAGGCCTGCCTGGGGGGCCCCCCGCTGGGCTATGGCAGGGAGGGAGTGCTGAAGACCAACCTTTACTCCAAGGCAAGCGCTCTTACGGCGTGCAGCATGCGGTCACACAGGAGCCACGCAGCTCCTACTAAACCACGGGGCGTGCAAAGGCAGCACGAGGCCTGGGCTGCTCCCACCTAACGCACGTGATGTGTGTGTGCTGTCTGACTGTGGTCGTCCTCCAGCACTAACATACCGGCTGTGCATGCGCCCTCCGCCAGGAGGCCGAGACGTGGGGCTGGGGAGGACCTCCTCTCGTCATGGGCAGCCTGCAGGAGCAGCAGTGTTCCTGTGTTCCAGTGTTCTGGGGGAGCAGAGAGCTGCGGGGAGATGGCGTCACGTGTGTCTGTGGGCTTCAGCGAGCTCGGACGTGGTTAGAGCTCTCTGCAAGCAAAGAGTGTAGCTGAGGTAGCTAACTTCCAGCACAAGGGCGTGCTGTTCCTTGAAGGACTGCTTGCAGTGTATCAGACTTCTAGATTTCAGGAGAGAACATCCCTTCTTGCTGTGGGAAATCTGCTTGTATTTAAGTTCCTGTAACCCACAACATTGCCGGGAGGACTCAGCCCAAAGGTGTTGCGGGTGAGCACTGCTCTCCTCTTCATCTTGGCCTTTTTGGGGATCTGACAGCAAGAGAAGCCGAAGAACCGCATGCAGACAGCACCCTCCTGCCACAGATACAGCAGTGGGAGGAAGCAAGGCTGATCAGCCAGCTGTAGTTGTCTTAGGTGGTCGTAGCCCAGTTCTGTGGTGGCAGTTTGTCTTTTCCACATGTGTAGGCATTTGAAAATAGAGCAAGGCATCTGACAGAACGTCTGCAACATCTCAGTGTATTAAAAGTCAAAGTTTGTGCTTTGAATTGATACATATCTAGATTTATAGTTAGTGGACCAGAAAAGGTGGATTCATCCACATCCAGCGATCATCAGTCAGGAGGTGGCTGTCACAGTTAGCTTAAGCTAATCTGATTCCACAGTGCTGTCGTAAAAAGACTGCTCCCCATCATCTGTTCTCCTGTGTGCTGGCAGCAGAGCTGTGTCAGGTGGGCCAGGGAGCTGAAGGGTTTTCTTTGTAGGATGAGTTCTTTGCAGAGCAGCAACCTCCTCGGTGGGTGGATGAACAGCACGTGGAGGCTTTGGGCAGAGGATGACGGAGCCAAACAGAGCGGGAGCACTGCAGTGGTGCCATGGAAGTGATGGGTTTGAGACTGCCGTGTGCTGTCACTGTGGTGAGAGGAAGGATCAGATATTTTCTCCAGTGTAAGCTTTAGGTTCCATCCCCTGGCTTGGGATATGGAAATATATACCGTTGCCCACAGCTGACCCGAGTTTCATTAACAGGATTCACTACTGCATGAGTAACAATAATAATTGCAAAACCCAGAGATTTGCTTCAAGAACTGTTGAAATCTCAAAGGACCCATTTCCACTTTTAGGCATCTGAAATGGTTTTTAGTGGTGTTCCTTAACCAGCACGACAGCTATTGGGACTCTGCCCTTGTGATGCTGCTGTGGGGGTTTCTGCAGAAGGGGTGAGAGCTTTGTCCTTCCTGTGCTCTGCCCTGCTCTGCAGCTGCAGGCCAGCTGCAATGGATGTGGCTGTGAAAGAGTCTCCTTTTGGTTACGAGTGGCTTTTGTTGCTTCAAGACATGAAGTTTCTCTCAAGCTGGGGGAGAGGATTCCCAGAAATCCTTGCAAGGCAGAAGTCTTAACCCGGTGTCGTTGGCTGTGCAGGATGTTCGGATGCGATCTGAGCTCTGTTTCATACAGTTCTCCTGCTGTTTCCAGTGCTTTTTGCAATATGACGCCTGCCGTTAGGCCAACGCTAACTCTGCTTTCTTGTGGTGAAGTGGTCCATAGTTGCCCTCAGGCTGGATATCAGAGTGTGGAAGTTGCTGCTGCACAGTAATTCTCGAGCTTTGTCTCCTCTCTTGCAGATTCCTGAGTCGGGGACAGGAAATTCGAGGCGAGAAACCCCCTATTCTCCCAGTAACCAGCAGGTGAGGCTGCACGTAAGGCAGGCAATGGGGAGAAGGCAGGTGTGCTTCCAGGGCAGAGTTGGGCAGCAAGGCAGAGGGAGCTGAGGATAATTCCTTTATTTGAGAGCCATTCCTGTATTTGAGAGCAATACCT
The DNA here is from genome assembly GCF_026119805.1 of Tympanuchus pallidicinctus. Lineage (NCBI taxonomy): Eukaryota > Metazoa > Chordata > Aves > Galliformes > Phasianidae > Tympanuchus > Tympanuchus pallidicinctus. The sequence continues at coordinate 116,808 of NW_026294783.1, read as the reverse complement.
TTGTGGTGGAGAAATCCCTTCTAGGATGCAACTGGAGAACAAGGGAAGGAGCTCTTCTCTTTCAAAATGTTTCTGAGACCCAGAATTTACTTAGCTGCTCATAAACCCAGTGGAGAGCTACTGTTCTAAGGGTTAATTTAATTATCAGAGTAATTAACGAGCAGGGGAGTACCTAAGATGACTACGAAGCGGTCGTTGCCTGTTTTGAGAATGGCTTCACCAGTGCCTCACGCAGGCTGTGTTGAATTCTGCACGTCAGAAGAAGTGGGGAAGTGAAGGTTTGCAGAAACCTCAGCTCTGTAAATCACTGCTGTTGCTGCCCCCTGTTCTGTTGCTGCTCACACGGGCTCTTCAGAAGAGAACCAAAGGAGCTGTGCACACACTTATGGGCTCACCTCCCCAGAGGGGGGACTGATTTTCTGGAAGACTTAAGCCCCCTTTCTTTCTGAATTTTTTGATTTTTACCTTTCAATTTTCTTGTAACTTTTGGGTTATTTTCGTCAGCGTTCCCTATTCTCACTGGCTCTTCTTGTTACACGTGCAAACTGTGATCCTTTATTTAAAATCTCGTGAAGTTTTAGATGTCAGTGTTCGTTCTATGGCAGTGGGTTTCACAAAGCAGGTGAGCCTTTTGAAATGAAATACTCTGAAGTGGACGTTGAAATTTTCCCTTCGCGGACATTATGGGATCGCATTGTGAGCTGTAATGAAGTGAAAATTGTGCTGTGTGCTCTGTCCTCAGTTATTTGCATCCATTGGGAGTGTGGCTGCTCTGCAGCTGTTGGGACCGAACAGCTCTGGCAGTCTTTGGTTGAGCCATTCCAGCAATCTGAGGTTGACAAAAGTGAACTGCCTTTTTTGCTCAGTTAATTTGGAACCAGCTCGCTGAGGTGAATTGCATCATCTTGGGGTGAGGTGACCGTTAACACTGACAGTAGTAAGAGTCAAGAACAAGAGTCAAAAGCATATGGCTGGGAGCAGTGGATAGAACGCTGGAGCTGTCGTAGTTCAGTCCATCTTCTGTTGCTTCCTTATGCTGCCTTGCATCTCCTTCAGTTCCTAGATCCTTAAAATCAAGTGAGCTCCAGGGGCACAGGAAGACTGAGGGAAGGTACTGTTCGTTATGGTAATGCAGTGTCAGTGCATTCTCTTCCAGCTCCATCCGATTGCTTTTCTGGCAGCAGATGTACACTCAGAGGTGTATTTTGGGCTCTTTGCCTGTAGGTTTTCCTTTGACCACAAATGCCAGCTTTCTTTGAGGTCCTTCCCATCTAGAGGTATTCTTGGGGTGAGGATGGTACTCCTCGTTCTGCAATGGACAGAGATCTAGATATTCACTTACTTCACCCTTGAGCTCAGCTTTTGGATGAAAAAAGTGCACAGGTTACTCGGGGCCATGGTCACCAAATTCCAAACACCTCCAGGGAGGGAGAGCCCACATCTTTCCAGCCAGCAGCTCCAGTGTGTGACAGCCCTCACTGTGAGATTGCTGGTTTATTATTATAATAATTGGTTGATTATTATTTTGAATTTAAACAGGTATTTGGGTGGAGTGTTCCTAGTTCCAGCTTGTCGTAGTCAACTGCTGTGATACTCTGGTACTTTTTGTAGAAGTGCGTTGGCATTGGAGGCACAGTGACACGTCCTTGCCACCAGCCGCCCTGCAGCTAATGCCATTCTTAACTCTGGATGGGCTTTGCTCAATGAAGGACCCTGGTGGTTCATTGTTATTTGATTCCTTTGGCAATAGTGATCATCTGGCTTTTCCTAGCAGCGACTGTTTGATAGCGGAACCTTTCCAAGTAAAACCATTCACTCCTTCCTCCTTGAGTTCTGAGAAGGATAAAACAGATTTAATTTGTGTTCTGCAGAGTTCAGAGCATCCCAGGAGCGTTTCTGCAGGTGCAGGCCTTTCCCTTCCCAGTTTTAAGAGGGATCTCTCTGTTACGCAGCACTGGCTGTACTTTATATTCTGTCACTTCAAGCTTTTTGTGTCATCAGTTCCCTGTACCTTGAGTGAACCATTTTGAATAATCTCTCCAGCTTTTCTCTTGCTTTTCTGTGTTCAGAGCTGAGTAAGCCTTAAGAGATGCTGCTGATTTCTTACAACGTTTCTGACCTTCTCTTGAGTTTGTCATTCATTTTAGTCTCTTAAGGTCCTTAGAAAACCTTTCCTCGCTGCTTTGATTTCTGAGATCCAATCTTTGTGTTGTTTTAACGGCCTTTTTTTCCTTATTTCTTCTGTGGCTGTTAGGACTCAGTAACTTGGGCACTTGTTTCCTAAGGTGCCATGTGTCACAGTGCTGAGCCATTAGCCTTGCTAGTGACACTCTCCACCCATCTTCTATTCCATCCACGAGTTTTCTGGTGCACACACACGTGTGATTTAATGCCTCTGAGTCAGAGCCTTGTGCAACAGTCTCCTGCATATCAGGTGAGATGATATCAGGTGGAATTAGTTCTTGAGCAGTGAATGTTATGCAGAATGGTCACCCAGATGTTACCAAAGGACATAAGACAATCACTGTGCTGTCCTGGACGTGCCACGAGATTGCACTCAAGATGATTGCTCCACTGTTTGCAGCGGGTTTGTGCATGCAGTGGGTCTTCTTCCATGGCTGACAGCAGAGGTGGGCAGTGAGCCTTCCTTTGGGGCAGGGAGCAGTGGGGCACTGATGGCACCAGGCGAGGGCGTTCTGTGTGCTGGGGAAGCTCTCAGCCTCACCGGGGCACGCGGGTCTCTCCGTTTTCTCTCCATTCTCTCCCCTGGTGTTTCCCCCCTGCAGATGCCCGCAGCTGCTCGGCCAGGCAGGGAGACACGCTTTGTAAGTTCCCTCTGGTGTGCAGTGTGTGCTGCTGCTCCGTGCTGCTCCATGCTGCTCCGTGCTGCTCCCACCTGGCCCTGCTGTTTTCGCTTCCTTTAGCTCCGTGCTGCCCGGCTCGCGGGCTTGGGGTGCCCCTCAGCTTGCTGCAGAGCAGTGCCCGGGCAGCTGCTCTGCTCTCAGGGCTGTTCCCTGCTCCTTCTGCTGAGATGGCCAAGAAGCTGCAGTGCTGATGACTTTGCTCGAGCGCAGGGGATGCAAAGAGGGGCCACGATCGGCTGAGCTGGAGGAGAAGTGGAGAGGTGGGGGGGTTAATGTGTGAAGTGCAGAGAATTGTGAGTGTCTTCTTGCAGAGGAACTCAGAGAAGCTGCTCTTTGAGCTGCTCCCCACGTGGAGAATGCATTGCAGGGGGTGATGTGGGACTTGAAAGCTTTGTGCTGTATGGGAAGAAGGGCAGGGGGAAAGAGTTGGGTAAGTCTGTTTTTGAATGGAGCAGGGTTAGCTGAAGGGTTCCGTTATGGACTCCGCATTGACTTCTATTTCTGCTTTCAGGCTTCCATTAACTTCATTGCATCGCAGGATGACAGCAGATCAGTAAGTACATCTGCTCTGAGACCTTCCAGTAGTGTCCTCTGTGTATCCTCCAGCATGTAAAGCTTGCCTCTTCCTCCTGCGTGTGCTTACTTCCAGCCTGCTTACTTCTCACTGTTGGCTCTGTGTTCTTTTCTCAGTGTCCCTCCAAGTTTGTACAAATGCATTGTCTTCAATATTCCTACACTGAAAACTCAATGTTTATAGCTTTTATTCCTGCTTACATTAGCAGTTTGCTCTTGTGGTTTTTCTGGCCAATTGTGCTTCTGGTCCCTTTAAGTATTGGAGTTTTGTTCACTTCCACACAATACCCAGCACTGATGACATCTTGGTCCCCTGTCTCCCCTCTCTGCTCCTATCTGTCTGCGTTCCTAATTGCAGGCCTCGCTGGTGTTCTGTTCATTGCACCACAACTTCTGCCAGTGCCCGTTCCCAGCTGTATCTCCCATTCATGATGCTTACACTCCCTAAGCTCTGACATATCTGTGCCGTTCCCCTCTGACTGCTGCAGCTGCCATTTCTATGGCAGCTCGTCACTCGGGCATCACTTAACTCATTGGCGTTGCTTTGCCTGAACCTCTTTGCTTCTCCAGATGCTTGCACCAGAGACGTGGCTTTGTGCTTAGTGTTTGCTGCAGTAGCTCTCCTTCCCAAGGACTCACCTCGCTGCCCTGACCGCTCAACTCTTTTCTCTCCCTCTCTCTCTTCCTCTGCATTTTCCCCCCTCCTGTGGCACTGACACAAGCAGACCAAGCCAGGCGTCATTCAGCCTCTTTCTCGAGCGCGACAAAATGCTGCCTCGCATAACCCGGAGGAGGGGGACAGCCCCAATCCCTTCCAGCAGCCCGAGCCGTGCTCCGCTGTCCACAGCTCTGTAAGTGGCCACACTTCCTTCTCACTCTGCTTGTCCTAGGCTGCTCCGCTGCCACTTAGAGTGATGCTGAGGCGTGAAACCTTGTCTGTCAGCGCCTTGCGTCTTGGGGCAAAAGCCAGTGGCATCTGTAGTAAGTTTGGAGATGTGCAAAATGATCAGTTTTCCTTCAGAGATTCTCATTCCCAGGGCTTTATGTTGATGGGAGAGAAGGTTTTATGTATTTTGGTCTTCTCCTGGGTAAGAGCTGCTGCTGCAGAATTGAGAGTTCTGAGTTCTGCTTGCAGAATTGTCTTTTTATTGAAGCGTGTATGGATTTGTACCAAATCAGAAGCACAACAGCCACTGGAGAAGAAGGAAAAGACAAGAAAAAAGGAGTGACACTGGTAGATCTCTTCCAATGAGGAAGGTTCTGTTAGTCAGAAATGCTGGATAAGGCCAGAGCTTATCTCTCATTTCCCAGTGGACTGGATTTGTCTTTCTCAGTCCGAAGGAGCACTCAGTTAACTGTATGTCACTGTATTCCACCTCCAAAAGCCCATTGATTGATGGGTGCGTGCTCACTGAGTTGGGTGCAAATCCTTTAGGACCGTGACATCAGTTTGGCCCCATGGCCAAGAGATCAGTCACGAAATTCTGGTGAAGTCGATGAGGATTGGTGCCACCAGAATTACTGTTCCTCCACCTGCCAAGAAGGAAAATGGGGCTATGCTACTTGTGCTGCTCTATAAAGCACATACGCAGTGCAGTGCTCACCCTTCTGCACAAGGCCGTAGCAGCCATCTCTTTCATATTCCAATGCTCAGGCTCTGCAGGATGAGCATTTCGAAGCGTTTCCCCCACGTTCTGTTTTTTTGTAACAACTGTGATTTTTTTGTTATGTTCTGTTTTTGTCGCTGTAGCCAAAGCCACCATCACCACCCTCTCCTGATGAGATTCCCATCAACGTCAAGCAAGCATACAAGACTTTTGCAGCAGTGCCCTTGTCACACCCTCTGCTCGAGACACAGGTAACTGCTGCTGGTTGGGGGCAACGCCACCCAAACAGTGGAACACAGAGAAGAAGGAGCATCACAAGTGAGGGTAGGAAGGAGACAGCAACTGGTTCATCGCAGACAGACCTGCTTTGAGGGAGGGATGTGTCGTTGTCTTGTTGGAATTTGGGGTCTGCTCACACTGCAGGTGGTCACCCTGCAGTGACCCATGAAGACTTACCCATGAAGTACTGAAAGCTTACTGGCTTTCATAGCACTGTTCTCCCAGGGCATTAGGGTGATAAGTCTTAACCTTGCTGTTCTGATACAAAGAAGCCCACTGAGCTTCCAAGACATAGGGCTGGGCCAAATCTGCTCCAAGAACATTCTGGTTGGAGGTAAGGCTGAAGTTGAAGGTAGTCTATTTTCTCTCCTCCTGTGATTCATTTTCACTTATATAACTAAAAAACAGTCTTCTCTGTAATAATTCTTGGCAGTTCTCATGATACCCTTACAATTTCTAATTTCTGGTTCACAAATCAGTTTTGTGGATCAATTTTTTTTACTCCCTATCGTTCTGATCTTCTGATATTATGTTATTTATTCCGTTAAATAGGGATTTATTATCTTGACAGTGAAGCTTCCACTTCTTAAAATCAAATTTTAAGTAGATTTATCATTCCACCAAGTGATGTCCCTGACTGTTGCTGTTGATGTGACGTCGGTGACCCTTGGTTGTGGGGGAGGAGTGATGGCACACGACCATCCTTTTGATGCATGCCTGTTTCTCAGTGTCCTTGGGAATGGCTTGCTCAGACCAGCGCAGAGAATCATAGAATCACAGAACCCCAGCATGGCCTGGGTTGCACAGGAGCACAGCGCTCACCTGGTTCCAACCCCTGCTGTGTGCAGGTCGCCAACCAGCAGCCCAGGCTGCCCAGAGCCACATCCAGCCTGGCCTCCAATGCCTGCAGGGATGGGGCATCCACAGCCTCCTTGGGCAACCTGTGCCACTGCCTCACCGCCCTCTGGCTGAAAATCTTCCTGCTAAGGAAGAAACCCAAACCAGCCCCAGAGTTGAGGTCTGGTGGCTGGGGCAGGAGCTGGGTCAGCACCTCGGAGAGGATACAGGCTTTGTGGACTGTGGATATGGAGAAAGCATCCCAGTGCAGGCACAGGGGAAGGCTGGGGAAGGGGGAAGGGAGTGCTGTGGAGCACGGGGCTGAGGCTGGGGCTTGGCTTGGGCGCTCTGTGAGCAGTGCCTCTGTGGGTGTTCACAGGTGCCGACGCAGAGCCTGCACAGCCCTGAGCAGCGATCCTTCCGTGAGAGGCAGAAATACTTCGAAGTGGAGGTGAAGCAGCAGCAGGTGGACAAACCTCCCAAACGCGTCTCCTTGGTGGGAGAGGATGACCTGAAGAAGATGAAGGAAGAGGAAGGTACGTTTCGTTCTGTGAAGGGAAATTTGGCCTCTGAAGTGAAGCATCAGACTGCACACACTGGGAATGTAACACCTACAAAAGCTTGTAGGAGGTCATTTATAATTACAGGGTCGTTAAGATTGGAAAAGACCTTTAGGGTCACCAAGTCCAACCCCAACCCATCCCCACTGTGCCCATTGATCACGTCCCCAAGTGCCACATCTCCAAGCTTCTGGAGCTCCTCCACTCCCCCACCTCCCTGGGCAGCTGTGCCAATGCCTGGCTGCTCTTTTAGAGAATAAATTTTTCCTAATATCAAACCTGAACGTCTCCTGGCACAACTTGAGGCCACCTCTCATAATGGGGAATTGGAGCTTGATGATCTGTAGGGTCCCTTTCAACTGAAGTCCTGATGTGATTCTGTAATTTTTGATTGCTTGATGCATGTGAACATCAAGGATTTTATTGGCTGCTGCTCTGTGTGGACAGGTGGTGGTGCTGTAGGGTCAGGGTTTCCTGGAGTTCATCAAACACTTCAAAACAATTTTACAGAGCTACTGCAAATGTGTTTCTTTGTAAGATGCCAGAGTTGATTAGCAGGAGGTTTGACCTGGTGCAATCCTGCAGGGATGAAAATGGGATTGCCTGTGACATCTTTATGCAGGATCGTGTGACAGAAGAGCTTTCATTGCCTGGTATACTGCTCTGATTATGTGCAGTACTTTCACAGGAGGGAAAATGACTGCTGTGGTCTTTGATGTAATTTCTTCCTGTTTGGACAGTGCTTTAAATGTCAATCAGGAACAACAGTGATTGATTGAAGGGGTTCTAGTGAAGTTTGGTCCCCCCCCATAAGAAAATACAGGTGGGATTAAATTCCTGGCTTTGGGAGCTGTGACTCACTGCTGCTCACGAGAGTTATAGAAGAATTCCTTTTGCAAACTGACTCTTTCGTTCTGTACCTTGCTGTTCTTCCTGCCTTCCCTCCCATATGTCTGTTCAGAGGCTGTTTGTGAATGGGTGTGAAGCATCAGAAGCATTCTTAGTTTCAGGAACATGAATACAAACTGAGACAAGAGTAAGCTCATAACAGATATCCTGACAGGTAGAAAGGAAGGTAAGAAAAAGAAATTGCAGCTGTCCTTTGGAGTTTCTTTGATGTGATGTGGCTGAAAGAATCACACATCCAGCCTGTAAAAATGTTCTGGGTGCATCAGATTCTTTATGTACAAAGAACACGATGGGAAGGAGAACTGCAGAGTTTCAGGTTTGAATTTGAGCTTGTTTTGAGAGTGGGAGTGTGGGAGATGAGGAGAAACGTTGCCTCTCATCAGGAGCACTGGAATGTAAAAAGAAAATGCACCTAAGGGAGAGAGATCCCTTGTTGAGTAAGGGTGGGACTGAAAGAATGGAGTGGAACTTTTACACCTGAAGCATTGGAGGAGTGGAGGAGAAACAAACGCTTGTCGAGAAGAGGGTAAGCTTAAAGCAGCACAAAGCTGCAGTGATGTTGAGTGCAAGGTCCTGCCCAGAGTCTGCATCCCTGTGGGATTTAGTGGAGTTTAATGTGGTGTAAGATGAGTCCGTCTTGTTTTGGCAGCTCGAAAACTGCAGCAGAAACGTAGCCTTCTGTTGGAGGAAGAAGTGGAAGAGGACGAGATGATAAAACAAGTGCCTGAGATGAGCATGCAGTCCACTGTCATCATTGAAGGAGTTGAATACAAGATTGAGAGGCTGAATGGAAGGAGCAGCCAGGCTCCAGCAACTCGGTAAGACTATGGAGCAGCATCTCAGTGCCACCCCTGTGTGTCAGAGAAAGCTCTGAGGATGAGTCCAGCTTTCAGCTCCCAGTTCTTATCTGTGCAAGGACAGCTGCAGATAGAAGACTTCCAGTTACCTTTTATTTATGCTTGGACAAGGGAGATGCAGTAGAATAGGCTGAATTTGTGCATTTTGGAATATTTTTTCATGCTGAGACTGGAATTTAAGCAAAGCAAACCTGAGTAGTAAAAAGGAAAGCTCAAATTCATGAGCTTTCTGATTGCCAGCTAAGGCACAGTAGCTGGGGACACCTTCATCTGTGCAAAGCAGGGTTGTTTGGCTTGCTGTCAGCTGATGTGATGTGCAGTGGTTTGGTCACTGAGCACACGACTTCAGTTTGTCAAGCAGTTGCACATAGAATGTCTGTGTAGAGAATTTGTCAGGATTTGTCCCTACCCCAAACATGCATTCATTTACAGCTCAGGAGGATCAGCCTTTGTTAACGTTCATGCATATCCAACATCAGCAGAGGAAAAGGCTGGGAGCAGCCAGGCTGTAAATCACGTAAAGGGAGCTGGAGAGCATAAACTGTTATGAAATCAACAAGGAAATGCTTGCAGTAATGGAGAAAAAAAGATGTTGAGCAAAAACATTCTAGGTTGTGTCTTCAAACGGGTCTGTGTTGTGTTCTGGGGTGTGCATCTATTCTGAAGCAGCCTGTGGCACTGCTGGCTGATGTGCTCGTCTGGTTTAGGACCTCAGAGGTGAATGAGAACAACAGCTCACAGAGGAATTCACTGGAAGAAGGAATGAAGCCTGAACAGAGAACGAACTCCATGTCTGGGTAAGGGGATGAGCAATGTGCTTTGCCTTGAAACTGCCAGGTGATGGAACAAGGGACTCCTACTTTTTAGCAGATAAGGAGTGTAAAAGGAGAAATCTTGTGGAGAAGATGAAACTAATTGGAAAAAAACACCTTAGCAGAAACTTACCTCTGTGTTTGTGTTCTTCTTCTATCCTTCAAAATGATGTCCTTGGATTTGGGGGTGGTGCAGAACAGCGTCTGAGGGTGTTGGTCATCACCTTACCATCGCCTTGAGAAGAGCAGGCAGTGCTGAAGTGGATGAGGGCTGCCTGTTTCTCACTGCTTCTCTCTCTGCCCAGGTTGAGTCCATTAAGCCTTGCAGCAGGGGATGCGTTGGCCCCGGTGCGCACAGCCAAAGCGGAGCGGCGGCACCAGGAGAGGTTGCGAATGCAGAGTCCTGAGCTCCTGAGCAGCCAAGAGAAGGAACTTTCTCCAGCAGAACGTCGTGCTCTGGAGGCAGAGAAGCGAGCGATGTGGAGGGCAGCACGGTGAGACAGAAGGAGCTTCATCGTTTTCTTTTCTAGGCCAGTTCAGGGAAGAATCCGGGGTGTTCAGGTGGGGAACAGAAAAACTTCCCTTCTGCCATATGTTTGCAGAGGTTGTAGTTGCACATTTCTTCCGTTCAAACAGTGCGGAGCATCCGCTGCTTGGCTGAACTCGTCTGCTTCTGACCAGCTGTGTGAGTGAGAAGTCCCATATTCCAACTGTGTCTGCACAGACCTGAAGATAGTGGAGTTTTATTTAAAAAAACCAACAATTCTGATGTCTGTGTGTGACAGCAAATGCATCTCTTGCCTTCCAGCACACCATTCCCCATCTCTTTTGTAACACGAGAAAGATCACATTTCCCCAAGCTGCAGGCTGACGTATCCAAAACGAAAAACAGCAAGAACAGTTCATAGAGTCAGTGTTGCGAGGCTGCTAGGTTTGCTGAAGTCAAGTCAAGTCAAAAACTGAGCAAGATGAGGGAATTTTTATCCACACAGGTTGTATCGTGAGCTACGACAGAGTGAGTCAGCATCTGTTTTGAAAGCTTCAGAGCTTTAGATTGGAAGTCGGTCCAGGCCCTTGCTGTGTAATGTAATTCCTTTAAAGAATTAGTCGAGCTGCTGCTATAACTGATTACAGCTTTCCTGTCTGCTACAAGAGCATTCCGGGACTCAAAATAAATCTGAAATGCTCTTTCTGGGGAGGTTGAATGGGAGGCTGTAGAAGAACAGCAGAGCTAATGACTCGCCTTTGCCAGACTGCTCAGTGGGATGCTGGAGGGATTGGTGTGAGGTGATACAACCCAAAACCTTCATGTTTGAGGTGAGATGTGGATCCTAATGGTGCCACATCCCTCTGGAGAGGCTCTGGGGATGAAGAAATCCTTGGGTGGAGTTCACAGTGATGACGGCTCACCTGGAGCTTTGCAGAGGGCTCAGCGTTCCATTGTCACTTCATCATAGGACAGATCTGCTTGTGGCTTTGATTATGCTTATTTAGAGCTGTGCTGAGCTAAGGTTTGCAGTTACTGAGGCTCTTCCCCTTTAGAAGAACACTTTCTTGGCATGCTCCAGCTCCATTGCTGTGGATGATCCCTTTACCTGGTCTTTCTCAGCTGTTGCTTTTTTTTTATGAAGCACTACCTTAATTCCAGTGCAGTGCTCTGCAGTGTCAAAAGACTGATCAGCTCACTGAAAAGCTTGCCAGTTAGAATCACTCTTCATTTGGAAGAGTGATTTCTGTTATCTCGTAGCATCCTTGTTACACCTTTGAAGCTGGCGCTGCTTGGAGTGGTTTTAGGTGACCTCCAGAGGTCCTGGGGGAATTTGCACTCAGCAATCTCTCCTTTGCCTGCACCCCAGAAATGCAGGTCCAGCAGTGACCACAGTGTGGTGTGACAGAATTGTTTCCTCTATGGGTTGTTGATTCAGACACGGTGAGATTCTGTCTGCTTCTCTGACTTGCTGAATGTTCTGCAGTCTATGGCATCACACTCCTGCTCCAGTTGATGTTATTCCTGTGGTTGCTGTGTCACAGCTTTTCAGGAGGCATCATTTGCAAATGAAAGTCCTGTGTTTTCACATTAATCCAGGAATAACCCTTTTCCAAAAACAGTACGTGTGTAAGGAAGAGTGTTTGACAGCAATACTTGCTGTAATAGAGGCACTGGCCTTTGATTACAAGACCAGAAGCTGGATGGGTGTCACAGAACCAATTAAAGAGTCCTAAATCATGGAATCCTTAGAGCTGAAAGGGACCTTTAAAGGCCATCTGGTCCAACTCCCCTGCAGTGAACAGGAATGTGCACAGTGACATCAGGATGCCCAGGGCCTGATCCAGCCTCTCCTTGAAAGTCCCCAGCGATGGAGCATCCACCACATCTGTGGGCAACGAATGTGTGCTTACAAACTATTGGGAGAGGTTGGGCTGGGACTGATCCCAGATTCTGGCTCTGGCACGTGGTTCCTTATGAACTTGGTCAGATCTCTGAGTCTCTGCACTGCGAGGACTGTAATAGCGAGTCTGTCTCACAGGAGGGCTGGGGGTGTTAAATACATGAAATACTGCACATGATAGGACGCTGTTTGAGTACCACAGACACACTGGGAGAAGGCAAACTCTGTAGAGTTGCTACTCACGTTTGGTGTCTTAAAAAAACAAACTAGAAAACAACCACGCCAACCTCCACTGTTGCATTTGGTCCAACAGAAGAGAAGTTGGCTGCTGTGCTTCCCCACCTGAAGCTCAACATCATTCTGCTTTGAGAAGTGGTGGGGATTGATCTGCCGTCCCTTTCCAAGCAGAACACCAGGATGTTCTCTCCCTCATGCCTACCATTCCTGTGTATCTTTCTCTGATGGGGCAGGGTCTGTCAGGTTTGATCTGTCATAAGCCTGAATATTAGCATGCCCAGTGCAGCTTCTGTCAGATTCAATGTTCAGTTTATGAGTTCTGCAGAGCAGCTTCTCAGCTTCATTTTGCTTCTGATAGCAAGGTGTATTTTTCCTCTCCAAGAAGCGTCTGGCTGTTCCTTGGGCGGTGTTAAGGCCTGACTTATTGACAGTGGCAGGGATCATCAGCACAGTGAGCTCCTCCAGACCAAGGGCAGACTGTCCCTACCGCCACAGATCTCACTGATGTGAGCCATCTCCTATCACTGCTGCAGAGTGGTGACGTGGTGGCAGCCAAGGCTCGCGTCTTGTTTCCCCGTGCAGCCCCACACGTGCTGTGTGGGGAGGATTGCCTCACTAACGTGTATTTTCTTGAAGTGCATGATTTTATTACTTTCTTTCTAATCTTCTATCTTCTGCTTCTTTCCAGTTCTCTGGTCTGTGTGCTGTCACTTGTGACCCCATCAACTCATACCACCTTGGGCTTTCCCTTTTCTCCCTGTGTCATCAGTGCCCTGCCAGGACATGCGGTGCCCCCCCACCACCACACACCCACTCCCTTTCCTCTGCTGGGGAGACACACGGGGACCCATCCTCCATAGGTGATCTCAGCACACACAGATGCTGACGTTTGTGCCCCAGGAAGGCTGTGACTGAGGGGGTAAAGGCACACGTTGAGAAGGAGCAGCAGCCTGCTGAGGCCAACATGCGCCCTGCTGGTTTTTCCAATGCGCTCCTTTGTGGATGCACTCAGCTCTGAGATTGCTTGCGTTCTGGTGCCAAACAGACCCTTCACAATGTGCTTGCTCATTTTGCATTGGTGTGGCTTCACTTTGCCTAGCATACGTGAGCTCCGCAGTATTAGAAGGATATAAAAATAAGAGAATGTGCCCAAAGGAGGACAACCAACAAAGTTGGTTAAAGGAGCAGAGAGGGAAATATTGGAGTGCATCCAGAGGAGGGCCACAAAGATGATCAAAGGGCTGGAGCACACCCCTGTGAGGAAAGGTTGAGGGAGCTGGGCTTGTTTATCTTGGAGAAGAGAAGGCTCCAGAGAGACCTCATTGCAGCCTTCCAATATTTGAAGGGAGCTTAGAAGCAGAAGAGGGATCAACTTTTTACACCATCTGATAGTGACAAGATATGGGGAAATGGCTTTAAGCTAAAAGATGGGAAATCCAGTTCAGATGTTAGGAAGAAATCTTTTACTCAGAGGGTGGTGAGGTACTGGAACAGGATGCTCAGAGAGGTTGTGGATGCCCCATCTTGGGAGGCATTCAAGGCCAGGTTGGATGTGGCCTTGTACAGCTTGATGTAGTGATTGGCAACTGTCCCCAAGGCAGGGGGTTGGAATTAGATGATCTTTAAGGACCCCTCCAACCTAAGCCATTCTGTAACTCTGTGATATGTATGAGGAGCAGCCACACTTTGTTCAGCTGAGAGAAGACAGAGGGGAGGCTTCGTGGCAGCCTGCAGCTCATTCGTGGCAGCCCACAGCCAACTTATGATCTCTGCTGTTTGGTGACAGCAACAGGACCCAAAGAAACAGCACAGAGCTGTGTCGGGAGGGTCAGGCTGGGGGTGAGGGAAAGATTCTGCACCAGAATGTGAGCTTGGAACAGGCTCCCCAGGCTGGTGGTTGTGGTTCCAAACCTGTCAGCAGTGCTGAAGAAGCATTTGGACAATGCTCTTAGAGTTGTGGTTTAACACTCACCTTGCCCTTTGTGGAGTCGGGAGCTGGACTCAGTGCTTGCCATGGGTTCCTTCCAACTCAGTTATCCTGTTTTACAATGGTCAAACAAAAGTAAATGCTGACAGATGGTCAGATATGTATGAGCATGCAGTGTACATGGAGGTGATGAAGTGTGCGTGCACGCACGTGTGCTCATGCCCTGCACTCCATCAGTCTGCTTTACACACACACATACACACACAAACTTCTTTGCAGCCACTGCTGAGCCTTTTGCACTGATCTGCTGATGTTTCCAGTCCTCCCAGCACGTGAGGAGGGCGTTCTCTAGACATGTAGTCTCTGAAGCAAGCACTTCTGGGCACATCATCCAGGTTGCCCTCTTCTGCAGCAGTTGGTGCTGGGAAGGACGAGGTGTAGGAGCCTGTTGTAACCATGGCTGCTCCCTTTTCAGACATACATTTCTCCTTGCCAGGGTATGTTCCTGTATCTGTTTCTTTCTCTCCCTGTATTTGTCCACTGTAATGTTCATTACCATCATCTCCTCTTCCTTCTCCTTTTCCTCTTCCTCTCTTCCTCCTCCTCCTCCTCCTCCTCAGATCCTCAACTCTTGAAGACAGTATTAAACAGTACGAGCAGGATCTGGCCAGGAAGCTGTACCAGTCCCGGCAATGGGCTCCTGCTCCCGGGGCCAGGCCAGCTCAGATGCCTAGTCCAGTGCAGAGTCACGCCTCGAGAACCCCTGGGTCAGGAAACCAATCCAGGTGTGCACAGCCCCATCCCTGCCAGCTGCATGCTCCGTCCTGTCTGTGTCCCCCATCCTAACACCGTGCTCCCAGCTGCGTCCTTGTAGGGCTAGGGAGGATTCAGTGGTGCTGGAGTTCATTTCCCTGAGGTACCACAGACTACTGGCAGTCAGTGGGGATGATGGGTGGACGCTGGGTCTGTCTGGTTGGGTGGGAGCCGGCGTTTGTGAGGGCTGAACCCCCTTTTTCAGAGGTGATTTATAATGTCCCAGTGGCAGCAGAGGGATGAAGTGTGGCACACTTGAGAACACAGGAGAGTAAAGCCCTGAAAGCTCACCTAGACATTGAGCCCTGGCAGTTCCCCGTCACGTTCCTCAATTTGGATTGCTGTCTGTCACACACGGCGCCTCTGGGAAGGCCTCCAGCATCTCATGGGTTGATGCTGAGCTCCAGGCTCTGTTCAGCACACGTGACAACATGGACAGTAATGTCTGATGACAGCAAACTGAGCTGTTCTCTCCTGCTCTGAAAGTCTGTCTGCTGCGGGGAACCGAGGGTTCGTCTGGCCTTTCTGCACTCAGCTTGTTGACTGTGGTTCAGCCGCTGGGCACAGAAGACGGCATTCATCTCTTATAGAGAAAGCAATGTCTGATGTCTTTTTCTCCTTCCGTTCCTCCTCCTTTCTGAGACAGGATGAAATCCCTTGAACAGGATGCTCTTAAAGCCCAAATGGTCATTGCCAAGTCCAAGGAGGGAAAGAAGCGCAGCACTCTGGAGCAGGTGACAGAGTCACCTTCACCCGTTCCTACCCCGTCGCCAACACCACTGGAAGGTACTGTACAGCAGCTTCTGAGGAAGAGCTAATGCTTCTGCAGATTAATTGGCTTGAAAGAAGATTGGCAGGATGCAGTTTATTCATTCAGCTGAGGCTGGAAGGACCTGCTTGAGCACATGACATCTCTGAGCACAGGAGATGTTTCTAACAAACAGAAAACTTGAGATACCAAAACATGGTTGTGGGAAACAAGAGCAGAGTTGAAGAGAAAGGAGAAAAAAAGAAAAAGAAAAAAAAAAGAGGCATTTGTTTTGAGAGTGTCTGTTGTGAGTCTGGTCTTTTATCACACTTAAATAACTGCTGAATGGAAGGGGCAGGCATGTGTGTGCGTTGCATGTAACACAGACGTTCAGTGAACAGTGTTTTTGTGTCATCTTTTGCAGATTGCAGTCCCAGGAACGTCACTTCACCAGGAAGGCTGGTATGACACCTTCTGCTTGCTCTTGTTCTCTCTGTAAGCTTGGGATTTGTCCGTTACTCACCTTGGGTGTGGATCGTGCATCTGGGCTACGAGGTCCCTATTTAAATACTCAGCCTGAGGCAGAGTTGTGAAGAGGGCAGTGTGGCTGGAGCTCTGCCATGCCCTTTGCTAGAGACATCCCCTTTGTACAAATAGGCAGCAATGTCTGTTTTCCCCTTCTCTGTTTTATTCTCTTCTCAGTAACGTGAAACCAAAAACTTGAGCTGAAATCAGCATCTTACTTTTTCTAAGTGCTGTATAAATACAGCAGGACGTCGTTGCAGAGAACTGTCAAAATTGGTACAACAGAATGCGGGACCTGGTTCTGCCCAAAGTCACACACCAGCTCTGAATTCAGTGCCAGCTGTGCTGGAGCTGTCAGGAATCTTGCTGCTGATTTTTTTCCATACAGAGAGGGTTCTTAGCTAAGCTAGTGCAGATGTGCAGCTCACTGGAGCACGTCGTGTTTTCCATGCAGCTTGGAGCACCTACCCTGAGAGCAGGACAGACAAAATGCAGAGTCCCAGTGTCCCTGAGATGCCTTCTTTCCCAGAGGCTGGATCCAGACACCGTTGACACTAACTGTGAATGATGCTTTGCTGCTAACTCTCCGTAGATCACTCAGGGTGCTGTTGTGTGTCCATCCACTCCTCTCTCCTCACTCTCTCTTTTCTCTCTCTTCTCATTTACTGTCCCTTCTAGTCCATGTCTGAAAAGAAGTTTGACTACCGGGAATTTGCTGCTATTCCTTCCTCCAAACCTGTTTACGAAATCCAGGTATTCACTGCATGCTGAATTTCTGCCTGCTGTCGGATCGGTCAGGGCTTGATTTAGTGGAAGTGCTGCATATGATGTGACGACCCTCAGAGCAGAGGCTGAATGGCGTGAGGAAGAGCTCTTCAGGGTGCCCCCCACGTATGGGGCAATGACAGCTGGCCATGCTGTACTGAGGAGCCACTGGAGGCGTCAGTCAGGTGTTAAGAAGTTGGTCCAGATGGTTTTAAAAGCGAGGGCAAAGCCTTTGCAAATACAAAGCAATCACATTTTCACCTTAACTGATCCTGAAATATTTTCAAGCGAAAGATGAGAACTGAAAGGGAAGGAGAAAAGGTTGCCAACTAATTGCAAATGGGAGCTGGTGTTAACTTCAGGGCGGAATTATCCGGCAGCCTGCCCCAGAAGCAGCTGTGCTGCCAGCTTTCTAAGTTGTAGCTCTGCTGTAGATGTTAGGATAATCATGAAGTAAAAAGTTCATATGGCATTATTAAAATGAATACTGAGCTCTACTGAAACATTTGCGTAGTTCTGAAGGGCTAAGCTTAGGGTGTTAAGTACAAATTTGGATTAATAGATGAACAAATGCAGAGCGCTTTGACTTCTCTGTCCTTGAAGCACTGTGTGCAGACAGACTAAATTTTCTGTAAGAGCAAAATAAATAGGGCTTGGGACATTGATACCAGTCCCCAAGTTTTTCATCCTGTGCGGATGAGCAAGGAACTCCTGGATGAACAGAAAGAAAATAAGAAAGTCCATATTTCCACATTTGTGGAAAAAGGTCCTGCCCACCTGGGAAGACTACAGGAATGTTGTCAGGGCCTCTGTGGATGCAGTGAGAAAGGCAAAGACCTTCTGGGAATTAAACCTTGCAAAGGAGGTAAAGGACAACAAAATAAGAGGTTTTTTAAAGTATGTCAACAGTAAAAGGAAGACTGGGGAAAACGTGGGTCCCCTACTGAATGAAGTGGGTGCCTTGGTAACAGGGGGTGCTGAGAAGGCAGAGATTCTGAATGCCTGCTTTGCTTCGGTGCGTAATGCTAAGTCTAACCCTTGGGAATCCCAAACCCTGGAGGTAAGAGAGAGTGTCTGGGGAAAGGAAGGCTTTCCGTTGGTTGAGGTGGGTCTGGTTAGGGAGCACGTAGCCAAAATCAACGCACGCATCCACGGGCCCCAACGGGATGCACCCACGTGTGCTGAGAGAACTGGCAGCGATGATTGCTGAACTGCTCTCTGGTTGGATGCCTGTGTTCCCCAAGGTTCGGTGCTGGGTCTAGTCTTGTTCAACGTCGTCATTGATGACCTGGATGAAGGGATGGAGTCCACCCTCAGTGTGTTTGCTGATGATGCAAAGCTGGGAGGAGTGGCTGAACACGCCTGAAGGCTGTGCTACCATTCCACCAGACCTCGACTGGAGAGTTGAGCAGGGATGAACCTGATGAGGTTTCACAAGAGCAAATGTTGAGTCTTGCACCTGGGAAGGAATAACTGCAGGTATCAGTAGAGGTTGGGACGTGAGCTGCTGGAGGGGAGCTCTGCAGAGAAGGACCTGGGGGTCCTGGTGGACGACAGGTCGGCCATGAGCCAGCAGTGTGCCCTGCTGGACAAGAGGGCCAATGGCATCCTGGGGTGCATTAAAAAGAGTGTGGACAGCTGGTTGAGGGAGATGTTCCTCCCCCTTTACTCTGCCCTGGTGAGGCCACATTTAGAACCCTGTACCCAGCCCTGGGCTCCCCAGTTCCAAAAAGACAGGGATCTCCTAGATGGAGCCCAGCAGAGGGGCACGGAGATGATAAAGGGCCTGGAGCATCTCCTGCGTGAGGAAAGGCCGAGTAACCTGGGACTGTTCAGCTGGGGAAAAGAAGACTGAGAGGGCTTATAAATTTCTACAGGGGGGTGGGAGGCAGGTGGATGAGGCCAGGCCCTTCTCAGTGGTGTGTAGCAATAGGACAAGGAGTGACAGCCTAATAGCTGGACACAGGCAGTTCTGTGCTAACACATGGAAGAACTTTTTTGCAGTAAGGGTGATGGAGTGCTGCCCAGAGAAGTTGGGTCTCCACCATGGAGATATTCAAGACCCAACTGGACGCCCACCTGTGCGACCTGTCGTACGGAACTGCTTGGGCAGGGGGATTGGATTCAGTGATCTCTTGAGATCCTTTCCTACCCCTTTGATTCTGTGATTGAGTGCTGACTTTCAGACCATCTCAAGTTTTGGCCCGTGACCAAAGTCATGGTTCTTACATGGTGGCGTTGCTCTGATCTGCTGAACTACCTGTGGTTGGTTGCTAGAGTCATCCTCCTTCCATGAAGGCTGTAAGGTTAACCTTGCAAGAGGGGGTCAAGGACAACAGAAAGGGCTTCATCAAATACACTGCAGATAAAACTAACACTGGAGGCAGCGTAGGCCCACTGATGCTTGAGGCGGGTGCCCTGGTGGCAGAAGTTGTGGGGTGTCCAGGAGCCGTGGAGATGTGGCTCCTGTGGACGTGGTTAGTGGGCATGGTGGGGATGGGTTGGGTTGGGCTTGGTGATCTATTAGGCTTCTTCCAACCTTAATGCTTCTATGATTCCTTATGTAATTAAATGAAGAAAAAAATCCCACTGATTTTGCCTAAGAAGCCAGGCCTGAGAGCAGCGCAGGTGCAGAGCTGGGTCCAGGACGCTCAAGGAAGCATCACTGTCCTGTGTCGTCGGTCCCCTCCCATATTTCTGCTCCTTTTTAACAGCCTTCCTGCTTTTTGCCTTTCCTGTCACTTACTGTCCCCTCCTCTCTCCCCAGACGAATAATAAGAGAGCTGTGGTGGGCAGACACAGCTCTCACCTCACAGTTCAGACAACGGGCTGCTTGATTGCAGCAGAAAGCCTGAATGTGAGGGCCGTGCCCTGGCTGCTGCACCACCAGAGCCTTTGAGGCAAAAGGTGTTCTTGCAGTTTGTCGTAGGCTTGAGAGGGAAATTACCTGGCGCTGGTGTTACAGAGGTAAATGCTCATGTCTTCTTCTTTCCAGTCTCCTGATGCAGCTGATGACCTCAGATATGTTGAGGACAGAAATAACTCAGGTAAGCCAGTGGCAAAAGGAGACTTTCCTGTACCACTTACATCCCATCCGTTTCTAGAGTGTTCTTCTTGACCTGCTTGTGGAGTCAACCCTGAGGTCCTCACCTTCTTGCTACCTGAAGCATTATCCTTTTTTTTGTCCATTCTAGAATGAAACCTTGAGATTCGCCACATTCAGTTTTGGGTAGGATATTTGCATTGTGGTTATTAATGGCTGATTTGCTGAGAACTGTTTGTTACGAGCATGCCTAACCTCGTGCTGTGCTCTTGAGTGAAGAGGGGTGGTAGAATGCGGGTGGGAAGTCCTGGCCTTTGGCAGCTGCTCCAAGGGGACAGCATCCATATTAGGGGTGCTTTGTGCCCCTTCTGCTGGAACAGGCGCTGCCAGCAGCAGGCAGTGCAGGAGGTCATCCTGGTTTGGCACTGGATGGAGCTTGGTGAGTGACTCCCCAGGTCTAAGCTTGTGGAGCTGTGTGCACCGTCACCTAAACGAGCACTAATTGAAGCTTTGACTTCTGTATCTCTTCATACTGTGCTAGCTGCAGTATGTCCTTGTGTTCCCAACCTTAAAGGACAGCTCAGACCATGTCCTGCTTCATTCCAGGTGCTGTAGTGGAGCACAGCAGGGCATGCCTTCTCCTTAACAGTGCTTTTCTTTCATTCAGCAGTTGATGCTGGCTTTCTTCTGCCTCCTCTGCAGCTATTTATTTTTCTTTTCTTTTACACAGCTCAGCTGTCAGTTTTATCTTGGCAAATCACTCTTAGTAAAGGCTCCACTCCAGATGGCTGATCCATACACAGGACATTGGCACTGGGGATTCTACTGCAGAGATGCTCAAATGAAATGTACTGAGAACAGCTTCTGTTTGCTGTAGTGCAAACCTCTGAAATGAAAATGCTGGGTTTTTCATTTGAGGTGGTCCATTCTCAACTCAATTGTTCTCCCATCTTTTCTGATATCTTACAATCAAAAGTGGAATTGCATTGCTAAGAAGTGTGCTCAGATCTTCAGAAAGCTCCTTCCAGTGCCTGCAGAATCAATTCAGAGCTACACACCATCTATATTGAACCCGAGCTTCAAACAAAAGCATAAAAGCAGATGCACGACGTCAGCACAAGGCTTGGGATGATTTGGTAATGAGCTGCTTGGAGTGCTAAGGAAAAGCATAGAAGAAAGGAGCATCAAGCGATTCCTTCCAGAGTACTGCTCCAAACTTACAACCTTTTTGGTTTTGTATTTTATAAACCAGAGGCTTTCGTTTCAGAGTTGTTCACTTTCTTGAATCCGTATTCACACCTGCAGTTACTTCCACCTTCCACGTTGTTTCCCAGCCATCTCTATAACATCCTGATGCCCTTTTTGGAGTGGAGTTCCATTTGACTGCCCCAATGTGCAGTAATCTGCAGTGTCTCTCAATGCAGTCATCATCACCTGTTATTTCTCTTTAGTTTCCAAACACAGAGCCAGCTACAGACAACTGCTTTGTTTTGTGTCATTTCTTCCTGCGATTTTCCTCTGCTTTAACTACTTACTTACACACTAAAGGATGTGTCTTTTGTCCCATAGCAGTTTATTTTCATTAAGAGCTTTGAGAACAGTTCAAAAGTTTTTTGAAGGATGCAGTATGCTGTGGTGAGACCGTATTTATTTCCATGTTTGATGGCTCCTTTGGCAAATTCCACTGGGTCTAAGAGCAGCGACCTCCCTCCAAGCACTTTGAGTCCTCCACCCCTTTTGAACGTCTCTCTACTTGTCTGCCAGTGCCTTTGTTTTATTCCAGTTTGTTTTGCTTGAAAGTGAGCTCCCTGCTTGTCAGTCCCAGCATCCTTCCAAGACGTCGCATTGGTTACCTGTGTTCTCTTGATTCTGCGTCCTTTTCAAACCACAGGTTGATGCTACATAGAAGTTCAGGAAGGGTTCTGGGTCACAGCAAGCTTCTACCTGCTGACTGTAAGAAAGAGGGCATTGCTGTGAGCGTGGCTGTAGAGCAGAGGGTGGGCCATTAAGTACAGATCAGCAGCTTTGACTGCACCTCTGCTCTGACAGATTGCTGTATTTGAGGTTCTCTGCTGAATTCAGAGACTTCAGAGAAGCTTCTCAGGAACTCGAACGAAAACTTCTGTGGCTTCATGAAGCTTTTTTCTTTTTACAAAAGTCATTTTTACATGGAAGTCGTTCAAGCCACATTATCACAAAGGGTGGATTTTCTGGGGTACGTAAAAGTACAGCGTAGCTCAGGTGCAAATCTCAGACCACGTTAACTGAGGGTCAGCCCTGCCACAGTGGCTCTGTGGTGAGGCCCTTGGGTGGAAGACCCAAGATGCAGTCTACAGAAAGGACTTCACTCATCCAGCTTCAGCATTAAGCAAAACCAAAAGGCTCACCTCTCTCAGTCCCATGTGATGCTCATGGTGCTCCTCAGTGCCCAGTGCTCCGTTGGAACTACTGCAGCGCTTCGAGCACCAGCGCGCACCTCAGTGCCTTCTGGGCATTGATTATTCCTGCACTTTGGCACTTCCATACCATTTTCAGTGAGTCCTGGGTGTTGGGGAAGATGTCTGCTGAGGAGTGCCACTTCCTTCCCAGAAACTAATAGCACTTCAGGTACATAGCACCTAAAGGTTCTGGGCACGGCATTGCTGTGATTTACGTCTCAGCATGCAGGGCACCATCGTGTCATCGTTAACCATCTCAGTGCTTAAATCGAGCGCCTCCTCCTAAATCTGTTACTTCTCTTATCTACGCAGTTCCTCAGGAGCAAGACGGACAGCCAGAGGAGGAGGAAATGCTATTAACACGTGATTCATCAACGCCAACCGCATCTGCACTTGAAGAGATGGCTCTGTACAGCAGCAAACGCAAACTGCGGCACAGCCGGCGCAGCCTGGAGGCCGCCGTCCCGACGTAGGCAATCCAAAGCTCCTGGGCTTTGGGACGGCCCGACACGGGGCTCCTGAACTTCCCGTGCTCCAGGAGCGGCACCAGACTGCCCATAGCGCTGCCTCCTGGGCTCCGGGGGGAACTGAGCACCCCAGGAGCGTTGCGGTCAACCGACTTCCTTAAGGCTGTGAACCGCCCTATTTTCTCACCCGGTAGAGCACTGGGGCACGTCCTGACCCCACGTGGGATGGCACGAGACTGATGGATGGTAACCAAGAGGAAGCGTGGGTAGGACAGTGGGCAGCTGCAGTTTGTTAGCCTGTAAATATTGGGGGGGAGGGCGGGGACGGTAGGACAGGGAGAACATAGAGTGTGAGTGTGTTGGGCTCCAGCTGTTATTTCCTCGACTTGGGTCTTTTGTTTAATGGTTAATATGAGAGCTTCTACTCTGGTCTGAATGAGAAGGAAGTTCCAGCCTTCACTCCTATTTAATTTCCAGTCTTTTGCCAAGAAGCATCTTCTTCCACCCTCCCACGCTGTCACCTCACTTTCTTTTGGGAGCGTGTGGAAGCTTGGAGGCAAAAAAGAAAAAGAAGAACAAAAAAGGAATTGTAGTGAAGTGCCTCCCTCTAACACTGACACCTGTGCGCTCAAAAGAAGACTGAATGAGCCGGAGCCTGTGCCAGCTCCAGGAAGCATCAGCTCCATTCCATTGCCTCTGTGAGCGCAGCACCTGTCCCATGCAGGGAGCTGCTCCTGCCTGCAGTGCTGTACTGTTTTGGGAGGCAGGAATCTACCCCACATACACACTGTGTGCACGTAGCGTGTACCACTGTGCACGGTGCTGGGTGTCAGACAGGTGTCTGTCTGCTGTCCACATCACAGCTGAACGGGTGCGCCGGGGCAGAAATGAGAAAGGAGTTGAAAAGCTGTAGAAGGAACAGTAGCAGTGTGAGTGCATGGCAGCAATAGCAAGCAGAATAGCGAGGGGTTAGGAATACGGCGGCAGAGGTAGGAGGTGTAAACAGCAAATAAGGTAGGGGTTAGGATTCAGGGAACGGGGAAGGGTAGGAAGTGGCATTGCTGGGTCAGGGTAGGACTAACGGGGTCTTACAGGTAGGGTACCGGTGGGTGAGTCCCACTGGCTGTGAGATGATAGGTGATGTTGTGAGGGTGCCTGCGGGGTCTGAAGGAGTGACTGCCTGCCAGGCAGGGAGCACAGCGGGTGGGATGGATCTGGGAAGAACCTGCAGTAAGCGCACGGTGCTGCTGTGTGCCTGCGTGTCGGCTTCAGGCCGCTGTCTGCATAGGGCAGGGCAAACACGTGCTTGTCCAAGCAAGAGGAAAAAAGAAAAATGGAAAAGGGACTTGGGTGTGATTCCTGGTTGCCGCACATGGAACAGTGGCCGTGGACAGTTTGCATCCAGTGTGCTCTACAGACATGGAGGAGGCTGATGCTGCTCACGGCTCTGAAATCAGTCTCTGCTGTTCTACTGCCCACTACTGAAATAAAACATCCCTGTTCCTTTTTTTTTTTTTTTTTTTTTTTTAATGGATTTTGTTTGGTTTGTTTTCGTTGGGTTTTCTTTTGTTAAAGCCTCCAATACAGAGAAAGGCGTCAGAGTTCAGCAGTCATTGATCTGTCCATCCAGATCCATTGGTGCTCTCTGCTGAACTCCAGCAGTAAGGCCAGGGCTGAACCTTACCTGGGACGTGGCTTGGGAGCAGCAGGCACGTCTGCTTATGCATTTGCTGAGTGACTGGATGCATTTTTTTTATGGTCGAGCATCTCCCTTCATGCCAAACTCATTTGTACTGACTCCACGTGGTTTAATTTGGTAGGGCTCTGAAGGGGGAACTCGGAATAACAAGCTGCAGCTACGGCTGCTTCCATCATCAGCAATTGGAGCTTTTCCTTTTTTAAAGTCTAATTTTAGCCTATGCTTTTTAACAAGAGCAGTTTTGGAAGCGATCTCGGATTTGTTTTGGTGACTAACGTGATTCTTTCTTCTTTCCCTTTTTGGTACCCGCTGCCAGGCTCTGGGTTCTCTCCCCTTCTCTCCTGAGAGACTCTGAGGGAAAATTAATTAGTGCATCAAGACTGTAACTAGTGACATTTGTACAACCAAAGAAATCTATTTTGTGGTTCAAGGATAATAAAGTTTACTTTACATTTTAGAACCTTGAGTTATTCCTTCTGCCCGGTGTGAAGCCTGCAATTCCTGAACTTTGGTTCTCGTTGTTAACGAAGCCGTAACCCAGCGAACATATCAGCCATTTTCCTGCTTCTGTGGGCTGAAAGGAGATGAAGTTTAGGAGATGCTGGCGTATTGGGAACCAGTAGGGAAGCAGACATCTGTGAAATGCCTGCAAGGTGTGGTGTGGCGTATTGGGGTGCGTTCATCTAAAACGTGACGTGGCCAATGGCCCAGTTGGTGTGGCTCAATACCAGTGCGATCAGGAAGAGCTGGAAGCCACTGCGCAGCTAAAAAGCTACAAAGCAGTTGCTATCAATGAAACTTGATGAAACAAACAACACGACGGGATGCTGCAGTTAATGGCTTTAAACTTCGGAGGGAACTGGAGGTCAGGATGGGGAGGAGAGGTGCTTGAGGACCTGGGGGTGTTGGTTGATGCTGGGCTGAACAGGAGCCAGCAGTGTGCCCAGGTGGCCAGGAAGGGCAAGGGCAGCCTGGCCTGCATCAGAAATGGCCAGCAGGAGCAGGGAGGGGAGCATCCATCCCCTGTGCTCAGCTCTGTGAGGCCGCACCTCGAGGGCTGGGTCCAGTTTTGGGCCCCTCGCTGCAAGAAAGACATGGAGGGCCTGGAACGCGTTCAAAGGAGGGCAATGAAATGGTGAGGGGTCTGGAGCACAGGGCTGTGAGGAGAGGCTGGAGGAGCTGGGAATGTTCAGGGTGAGAAGAGGAGCTGAGGGCAGAGCTCACTGCTCTCTATGGCTGCCTGAAGGCAGGTTGTGGTGCAGAAGGGTCTGGCCTCTTCTCCCAGGCAAACAGCAGGAGCCGAGGAAACGGCCCCAAGTTGTGCCAGAGGAGGTTTAGGATGGACATGAGGAGAAGCTGCTGCTCGCAGTGCTCAGAATCTGCAATGGCTGCACAGGGAGGTGGGGGAGGCGCCGTCCCTGGCGGCGTTCAAGAGGCGCCTGGATGAGGAGCTGTGAGATGTGGTTTAGTGCTGCTGGTACTGATAGCAATGGGAGGGGGGTTGGACTGGATCATCTTGCAGCTCGTTTCCAACCTTGTGATGCTGTGATTCTGTGATTTTGTCCTGTCAGCTGCACCGCTTGGCTTGGTGTAACCTACAAACACGCTGCAGGTGCGCTCCATCCCACTGTCTGTGTCTCTGATAAAAACGCTGATATCCAGATACACAAACCCTACAAAGAAGAAATTTGAGAATTTCAAGATTTCTGAAAAAAAAAAAAAAAAAGTTTTTTTTTGTATATTTGCAGCTCCATTTTCAGGCACCAAAAACACATTACCTGCAGACTTTAAAATGGGGTATACGGAGTTGCAGACTCAAGGAAAAATCTGATCATGTCTCTATCCCAGATTCTTACAAGAATTGTCACTGCCAGAGAAAAAATATCCCTTGTTTCACCATCACACCTTCCTCCCGTCCCCGTTTTTTGGCAGGATGTACATTTGTGAACAACTGTTTTCAAGTATGAAGCACAGGAAGAGCAAAACTACCTGAGCACCTTGAGCATTCACTAATTGCAGCCACATTGATAGAACCAGATTGATGCATGAGTTTCACAAAAACAGGGTCAAATATCCACTAGGTCTATGTTTTTCTTGCCCTCTTTTTTATGTTTTAATTAAAAAAAAAAAGAGAGAGAGAGAGAAAAAAGAATTCATTATTCATTTACCTTAACTTTATTGCATATTTTATATGCAGCCCAAGAGAATTCCTCTTCACTCAGTGCAGCCCAAAGGTTGGACCCCCGTGGCCTGGAGGAAGGGACAACGATGGAGAAAGGGAGGGATTAATGTATATAGAACAAGAAATGGAAGAGAGAAAGGAGAGGGAACCAAAAGAGCTGGTTTCTTGTACAGAGGCTGTTTGTATCGTTCTCACTTACGTGGCTGCTGCCTGTGAGGATGTGGTATCTGGAGACGACAAAGCCCTTCTAAAAGGAGCAGTAATTGAAGAAAAGCAATGCAGTCAACAGCTGAAAAACTTATTATTTTTTTTTTTTTCTGAAAGATTTTCTATGCTGATCTTATATATAACGGCAGTCTTCCTACAGGACGTGAGAAATGTAAGCTAAAGAACTGTCAGGCTGACCTCCACCGACAGAAACTGAACTGCCACCTACTGAGCTCCCCCGCAGAGTCGTTCAGTGCATGGAATCCAGTTGAGGAAAGACACAGAACTTGTTCCTCATTCAAGAATGGAATACCTCCAACTTTAGACAAGGGTCAGAAGGGCCCTTTAAGTGCACGCAGTTCCAACCTGCTGTAGGCTTGCCCAGCCCCCACGGCCCCGTCCAGCCTGGCCTCCAGTGCTTGCAGGGCAGGGGGGGCATCCACAGCTTCACCCTGCAACCCGTTCCAGTGCCTCACCACCCTCACAGTAAAGCATTTCTTTCTAACATCTACTCCAAATCTCCCCTCTTCCAGTTTAAAGCCATTTCTCCTCACCCCGTCACTACGTGCCATTATAAAAGTCCCCTCCTTGGCCCCTTTGTTTGCTCCTTCCAACGTCTCTCAGAGAATGACAGCACAAAAGTGTGTTCAAAAAGACGGGAGTTGGGAAACCTGCAAAATCTCACACCAGGAGTTGGGAAATCAGAGTAAAATCTCAGACACAAATTAGAATAGTTTTTGGGTTTTTTTTTAAGTAAAAGTTAGGT
The DNA here is from genome assembly GCF_026119805.1 of Tympanuchus pallidicinctus. Classification (NCBI taxonomy): domain Eukaryota; kingdom Metazoa; phylum Chordata; class Aves; order Galliformes; family Phasianidae; genus Tympanuchus; species Tympanuchus pallidicinctus. Next base: position 89,303 of record NW_026294783.1, on the reverse strand, counting down.
TTTAAAGTATCTCAGTGTCATTTCCAGTCACATTCCTTCTGACGCTGTAATTTTGTTTCAAACATCCTCAACAAATGATGAAGTAATGCTTTGTGACGAGGCCTGCAAGGCTTTATTTGCATTTGCTGTTCTGATTCAGCAATTCCTTAATTTTAACTTTCTAACGATGCTAAATTAGGAACTAAAGCAGTAAACAAGGAGAAACAGAATCAAAGGAAGGGGGAAATGGGAAATGGGAGATTTGCAACTCAACATAATGGAAAAACAGTTCTGTGTTTCTGCCTTGAATGTGAAATATTCGCTCCGAGAACCAAAGAGATCTGAACTTATCCATCCTAAGGACAGGAGGCCTCAAGTGCAATAAATACTTCTAAGCTCTTTGCATTTATCAGGTCACACTTTCTATTAATTTATCTTAAAAAATGGTAGGACTTGTATCTACAAAGCTCTGGAATTTCTAATACTCAAATTCTAATTCTAGCGATTTAGTATAAATTAAGAAGGGGAATAAATAAAAGCAGGTGCACCAATGAGTCTGTGAGGAGGAACACGCAGTGGTGACGAGGCAGCGCTACGCTCCCTGCTGGGTAAGGCCTCCAGCCAAGCACGCAAGCAAAAGTTCATCATTGGAGTCACTGAGCATCACACAGCAACTGTATGGCACAGCAGAACAGGACAGAAGTGCGTGTGAGGCGTCACAAGTGGAGTTCATGATTTCAAAAGAAAATCAGGTGGTGATGAATAAGTAAATAAATAAATACTGCTATTCTGTGGCCAGGCAGTGCAATGGGCTGCCCAGGGAGGTGGTGGAGTCACCGACCCTGGGGATGTTCAAGGAACGTTTGGATTTGGTGTTGAGGGACGTGGTTTAGTGAGAACTGTTGGTGATGGGGGGATGGTTGGACTGGGTGATCTGGAAGGTCTGTTCAACCTTGGTGATTCTGTGATTCTGTGAATAATGTGACAATGAAGGCGGCAGGGAGACCTCAGTGTGGCCTTCCAGTACTTGGAAGGGAGGGGGAACGGCTGTTTATGGGGGTGGATGGTGATAGGACATGGGGGGAATGGTTTTAAACTGAGACAGGGGGGGTTTAGGTTGGATGTTAGGAGGAAGTTTTTCACTTCATGCACCACCCACCCTCACACACAGCCGTTCCCCTCCTGTTTCTCCGCTCCCTCCAAGCACTGAAGGCCACCATGAGGTCTCCTCGCAGCCTTCTCTTCTCCAAGCCAAACCAGCCCAGTTCCCTCAGCCTTTCCTCACAGGAGAGCTCCTCCAGCCCTCTGCTCATCTCAGTGGCCCCTGGCCATTTCCGTGATGCTCCTCCGGACTCATTTGAGTGCAGAGCAGAAGAGGCAGCACGTTTTCTTATCACTTTACAACCTGTGCATCTTCCCTGCGTGTCACAGCACTGCTTCGTGCAAATAAAATACACATTAGGAATTAAAACGCAACTTTTGCTCTGAAGCTGAGGGCTGCTAAAAGGAGCCCTGAGCTCTGGGCAGGGGACATTCCTCGGCCTTTTTCTGACCATTCCCGGCCAGGACCAGCGGCTGCTTTCTCTTCATCGCGTCCTGCTCGATATTCCGCCCCTCTGAAGCCGAACACCACGCCGTGCTGATTGCCCATCGGGTCGCTTGGTAAAGGCAGCCGATCCGGCAGCAGGGAGCTTCACTCCTCGTGCCGCGTCCCGTGTCTTTCCCCGAGAGAAAAGCGTGGTGGCAGCAGCTGAACGCCGGTCAGAACAGCCGGAGCCCCGGGCCGGTCCTCGCGTCAGCCCTGCTCGTCATCGTAACGTCGGCTCTCATCGCAGCCAGACTTCAGAAGTTCTTTACAGCGAGTGATTACCGTGGGGAGCCGCGAGGCAGTGAAGAGACTCCTGCAGGACCTGTCAGCAAAGAGAAGCCGCAGAGAAGGGAATCGATCCTTCGGTGCCGGGCGGCGTGCGCTGCATGCAGCACCGGGCTGCGGGGCGCCCGATGGCTGTCGCTGCTCCTTGATATGAACTGGGCCGAAAGCAGGAAAATCCAGGCAAACAGCTCCGGGGCAGATCGACGGAGGGGAGGAAGTTGTGTTTAACCAGGGTAAGTGAATCCATACAAATAAAATGTCTGCAACGGATCAAACCCAGGAGTGGCAGAAAGGATTCGTCGCTAAGCTGCGCTCAGCCTGCTCTTCCACTGCAGCAGAACAGGGGATCTGAAATGCCAGGGCAATGCCAGGGATGGAGGAAGACGTTCCAGGCTGGAACAGCTGCCCAGAGAGGCTGCAGATGCCCCATCCATCCTTGCAGGTGTTCAAGGCCAGGCTGGATGCAGCCCTGGGCAGCCTGGCTGGTATTAAATGTGGAGGTCGGTGGCAGGGGGTTGGAGCTTCATCATCCTTGGGGTCCCTTCCAACCCTGGCCTTTCTGTGCAGAATCACAACATCACCCAGGTTGGAAAAGACCTACAAGATCACCCAGTCCAATCACCCACCCACCACCAATCGTTCTCAATACACCATGTCCTCAGCACAACATCCAGACGTCCCTTGAACAGCAATGCCTTCTCAGTTACTGCCTGTCCACCCCTGCAGGCATTGGAGGCCAGGCTGGATGTGGCTCTGGGCAGCCTGGGCTGCTGGTTGTCGACCTGCACACAGCAGGGGTTGCAACCAGGTGAGCGCTGTGCTCCTGTGCAACCCAGGCCATGCTGGGGTTCTGTGATTCCATGATTTTCTTGCAGTCCATTGTGATTTCTAAAGCAGGAGGATGAATGTTGAGGCGCAGACACGCCGGAGGCAGGCGCTGATTTCCTGTGGTGCATTTTGGCAGGGCTGGTCTATGTGTAATGCCAACAAAAGCCACGAATTGGATGGGAGCAACGCAGCCCTGGACGCGCGCTGCCACCTCGAGCTCCTGCCCCTTCTGGCCAGTTGTGCCACCAAACTGCTTTGCAGGGTCATCATAGGAACGGCTAAGGAAACAATTCCAAATGTGAAGGCATTTAAAAGGAAAATGTTATCTGCCGAGGCTGGAGGTGCAGTGTGAGGGAGATGGGTGTGAATGTGAGGAAGAAATGGGCCAGTTAAAACCAGGATGCAATGCAGGACACAGGAACACAGAGCATCTTTATTGTGCAGCACCCAAGGAAAGGCAGTGGCATTTTCTGTGAGCAGCTGGACAACAACGTGCTGTATGCAGTTGGATGTGCAGGAAAATATAACTTATCCATTCTGTAGTCATGTCTTTATTTTTATTGGCACAGACGGTGAGATGGAAACGTGGATCTCAACCAAGGAGACCAAAACGTGCACACCAGAGCTAACAGGAGAAAAAAACATTATACTGAGTCAGCAGGCAAATCTCATCCAAGTCCTACCTTAAGAATGGAAAAGAGCTGATTACTGAGCCCTGCCGTACCTGAATGCTTTCTTTCGAGCCCCAGACCACTTTAATCACAAGGTGCACACAGCAGTTCCATTGCAGTGCACCCCTCAGTCAGCCACCTCCATCGCCGACTGCACACAGCGGTGCTGAGCGGCCAGCTGGAAATGCAGCTCCAGACAACATTAGGACAGGGAGCAAAGGGCAAACGAAAGCAGAGCCCTTCTTCTCAGCTGGGTTTGTTGTTGCTGCCATAGAATCTTAGAATGGCCTGGGTTGAAAACGATTCCAATGCTCACGGAGTTCCAACCCCCTGCTGTGTGCAGGGTCACCAATCACCAGACCAGGCTGCCCATAGAGCTCATAGGGTGCCACAGGGATCCACAGGGTGCCACAGGAATCCATAGACCATGCTAAGGATGCATAGGTTCCCTTAAGGCAACCTGTGGATCCATAGGTCACCTCTGAGTGCCACCACAGGGATCCATTGAATGCTATAAGGATCCATAGGGATGCCATAGGAACCCATAGAATCACAGAATCCCAGCATGGCCTGGGTTGCAAAGGCCTGCAATGCTCACCTGGTTGCAACCCCTGCTGTGTGCAGGTCGCCAACCAGCAGCCCAGGCTGCCCAGAGCCACATCCAGCCTGGCCTCCAATGCCTGCAGGGATGGGGCATCCACAGCCTCCTTGGGCAACCTGTGCCACTGCCTCACCGCCCTCTGGCTCAAAATCTTCCTCCTCACATCCAACCCAAACCTCCCTTGTCTCACTTTCAAGCCATTCCCCTTGTCCTGTCACCACCCACCCTCACACACAGCCGTTCCCCTCCTGTTTCTCTGCTCCCTCCAAGCACTGAAGGCCACCATGAGGTCTCCCCTCAGCCTTCTCTTCTCCAAGCCCAACCAGCCCAGTTCCCTCAGCCTTTCCTCACAGCAGAGCTGCTCCAGCCCTCTGCTATGTCCAGCTCCTCACCCACCAGGACCCCCAGTCCTTCTCCGCAGGGCTGCTCTCCAGGAGCTCTTCCCCCACTCTGTATCAACACCTGGGATCGCCCCGACCCGATGCAGCACCCTGCGCTCGGCCCTGTTGGACCTCACTGGCTTCACCAGGGCCAACTTCCCACCCTGTGCAGGTCCCTCTGGATGCTCCTTTCATTCTTCTGCAGCACTGAAATCCCACAGCTGTGGCAGCTGCAGCCACCTGAACCGAGGGTTGCTCCTCTCTGACTCCTTGGTTGATCCCCCGGCGGCATCGTGTCATTAACTGGGATTATCAGCAATCTGGGGCAGCAAACGTTTCCCTCCTGTTGGCTCTTTGTTCAAAGGCAGTTATAGCATAGCAGAGCCCAGCTGGAGACGTCAGTGGCAAACAGTCATTATCCAGAGGTATTACAGAAGGAAGCCGTGTGACATGATCTACATGCTAATTAGAAAAGCAAACCAAATGCACAAGCGGACGCATAAGCTGAGGTTTCCCTTAAAATAACCACTATTATCTTGGAAATAATAAGGAAAAAATAAACGCAATCAACTTGCAGAATAAAAAATACTCTGCTTGAAAAAACGTATTATTTCAAAGCTGATTATTACTAATTATTGCTTGGAAACACACAGGCAATGTCTTCACGCTGCAGTGTGACAACGAAGGATCCTTGCAGACCCTCAGAAGCGAGATCTCTGTGCTAGGAATCCTGCTGCTGTAATCAACCATTCTGGGTATTTTTCAGGGACAGGTGGGACAGCAGCTCAGGAAGGGCCAAACTCAATGAAGGCTGAAGGAGCCCTGAGGCGATGCTCGCAGGAGCAGGGTTTGAAGTGCAGGGAGTTGGACGTGATGGGCGCCTTCCAGCTGGGGATGGTCTGTGATCCGGTGCTATTTCAGCGTCACACAGGGACAAGCCCCAACCTCGTTAATAAAAGTTGCTTTTCTTACATCATCTTTGGTTCAACGCATCAATCCTGAGCCTCCAGACAAGGAGTGCTGCTCCCCACCCGCATTTCATGGCCGTATTTAGGATAGCTGGTTTGGCTCCCCAGCTTCCTCCGTGATCGGCGCAGCTCAGCTGCAGTTTATCTTTGTTACTGAAGGTCTGCATTGCAGCCCAGGCTGCGCTGACATTGCAATGCCTCCAAAACCCATCCCGTGCCATCGGGTGGCTTGCTCTGATGCAGAGCCCTGCGTGTGGTCACCAATGTTTGGTTAAATCAATTCTGCCCTAAACACGTGTGACAAACAAGCTGTATTACCCTCATTTGGACCTCAACAAGTGTTCCTGATAGATTATTCCAGATACCTGAAAGATGGATCATCCCAAAGGTATAAATAATCAAATCACCCTCTACATTCTGTTGCAGAATCAAAGCCATGATGGAATGCCTCGTCCAAGAATGCTGGCCTTCAGATAGCATCTTCCCTCCCTGCTGTCCATGCATAGGGCATTTTCTAGCACCCTGCAGCAGGAGGTGCAGAAATTGAAGACAGAGTGGCCAAATAAAACAAAATGAAGCTATACAGCAGTAGCCTGTTTGCAAATGCACTAAAGCCAGGCTTGGGCCTAGGGGAGTTTGCCCAAGGAGGCTGTGGATGCCCCATCCCTGCAGGCATTGGAGGCCAGGCTGGATGTGGCTCTGGGCAGCCTGGGCTGCTGGTTGGCGACCTGCACACAGCAGGGGTTGCAACCAGGTGAGCGCTGTGCTCCTGTGCAACCCAGGCCGTGCTGGGGTTCTGTGATTCTATGGGTTCCTATGGCACCCCATGCATCCTCAGGGCATCCCTATAAGTCCCTATGGTACTACTACTACTATGGTACTATCCCAATCATGCCCTGTGGATTCTTAGGACACCCTATGGATCCCTATGGCACCCAAAGGTGACCTATGGATCTGCAGGGTGTCTTAAGGGAACCGATGCATCCTTAGCACAGCCTATGGATCCCTATGGCACCCTATGGATCCCTATATCACCCTGCGGATCCCTGTGGCACCCTATGCATCCCTATGGCAGCCTGTGGGTTCTTACGACAACCTGTGGATCCCTATGGCACCCTATGGATCTCTATGGCATTCTGTAGATCCTCATGGCAGCCTCTGGATCCCTGTGGCACCCTGTGGGTTCTCTGGGCAGCCTGGGCTGCTGGTTGGCAACCTACACGCAGCAGAGGGTTGGAACCAGGTGAGCGCTGTGGGCCTTTGCAACCCAGACCATGTTGGGATTCTGTGACGATTCAATGATTCTATGATCTCAAGCTCAAGTGTGGCATTCCCTGCTCAGCCATGCAGAAGACCCTCAGAAGCAGAGAAAATGGCCACACCTTCAATGTGACACCGTAAAGCAAAGCCCATAACAACAATCGTGGTTTTATGCATAGAAAAAGTAAAAATGTAGACAAGCAAAGGTAAAAATCATAAGGCAGCAATTATTACATGTGAAGGAATAAAGCAAAAAGAAAGAGTTGCACACATCCTTCATTCTCAAAGCATGCTGGATTACAACTGGAGTGCCAATGAACACCGAGCTGGAGATAACTTCACTCAGGGAAAGAAACCTTTCCCCTCAGTTTCAGTTGTCTCTGCCACTGATGATAAGCTCAGATGACACAAAGCTTGCACACAGCCCTGCTGTCCTTTGGCACAGCCTGCCTACAGCAGGGCAGCACAGACAGCTCAGCTCAAAGGGGAAAACCAGACGGCCAAAGTATGACCCGAGAAAGAAAGTGGTTGGGTCAGGGTCGGTGCTTTGGAAAGCCAAAGGAGCACAGAACCATGGAGTCATAGAATGGTCTGGGTTGAAAAGGACCACAATGATCGCAGGGTTCCAATCCTTTGCTGTGTGCAGGGTCACCAACCAGCAGACCAGGCTGCCCAGAGAACACATAGGGTGCCATAGGGATCCAGAGGGTGCCATAAGGATCCACGGGGTGCCATAAGGATCCATAGGGTGCCACAAGGATCCACGGGGTGCCATAAGGATCCATAGGGTGCCATAGGGATCCATAGGGTGCCACAGGGATTCATACGGTACCACAGGGATCCATAGGGTGCCATAAGGATCAATAACGTGCTCTAAGGATCCATAGGATGCCATAAGGATCCTTAGGATGCCAAAGGGATCCATAGGGTGCCATAAGTATCCACATGGTGCCTTAGGGATCCTTAGGGTGCCATAAAGATCCATAGGGTGCCATTGGGATCCATAGGGTTCCTTCTCAAGCATTTTCTATCACTGCAGTCAGCACTGCACAGCTCTGCTCTCTTTGTGAGCCGTGATGGGCTGCAGGTTGCAATTTGAGTGGCTCTGCATGGCATTGTGTGTTTCCAAAGAGATCTTTTAAACAAAACAATTCTGTGATTTCCTTCTTAAGCGACACTCTCTGATAACAGCAACGACCAACAGCTTCTCCTGCTCTCATCTATTCAGTCCTTTCTCAGGGAATGGTGGAAGGTTGGACTGGATGATCTTGCAGGTCTTTTCCAACCTTGGTGATTCTATGACTCTGTGAGCCTATGATCACAGTTATCTGTGCTTTTGAACAGCTGCATTCAGCAATCAGGCTGTAAGGATTTTACAGAAAGCAGCAAAGCACTTCCTTAGCAATGTGTTTAACCACAAGAACTGATCAAGCACTCCGTGCACTGGCAAAGGCCTTCAGGGTATGCACACAGGAGACACACAGGATACACACCTACCTTGTGAGGTTCCAAACTGCCACAGATGGACTGAGAGCATCCCAGCAGCGCAGCAAGACTTCCTATGAGAGCAGTTTTGCTCATTTGCTTCAAAACACGTTCATTTGATCTTGCCTTCAGCAAAACAGCCAGCTGCACATTAAAAGCAAGAACAGAACATAAAAGCCCTATCAAAGGAAAATATTTTAGGCCACACACGATTCTACCCAAAAGAAGAGGAAAAGAAGAAGACAGAGCAGAGGGATCAGCACCACAACGATGTGCTGTTGGAATGCAGCCATTCTAAGAGCAGAAATCACTGAAAGATTAAGAAACTACAGATTTAAAATTGTTTCACCTCCATAGATCAGCACCCAGCTGCATTCCCCAAAGGTGCCAATCCGCAACGGAGCACTTGAAGTGAGGGGGTTGGAAATGGAATATTCCTGCTCCAGTTCCTGCCTGCAACATAGGGATAATCACCTCATCACATCCCAATTGAGTACTGAGGAGCTAATTGGTGTTTGTGAAGCATTCCAGCAGCGCAGTGATGAGCAGCGTGGCTCCACAGAGCTTAATGGCTCCATTGGTGCAATCTGAGTGGCAGGTGGTGAATAAAGCCCTGGGCCACGCAGGGAGGGACAATTAAAAGCAGCATTTATTCACTGGTGACAACTGCAGTTGCGCTCTCCTGTCTCGTAGCACCGAGTTAAATAAGTTCCTACAGAAGGATATCCCACAGGTATGTAACGTGTCTGTTCCATCGTGCCTATTTCCAGGCTCTCAGGGCACTGCCGCCCGTCTCCTCCATCACAGAATCATAGAATCACAGAATGGCCTGGGTTGAAAAGGACCAGAATGACCCTCTGCTATGTGCAGGGTCGCCAACCACCAGACCAGGCTGCTCAGAGAACCCATAGGGTGCCATAGCTGTGCCATAAGGATCCAGAAGGTGTCCAAAGAATCCACAGGGTGTGACTGGGATCCACAGGGTGACATCAGCATCCATAGCAATGCCATACGGATCCATAGGGTGCCCCAAGGATCCATAGGCTACACTAAGGATGCATAGGTTCCCTTGAGGCACCTTGCAGATCCATGGGTCACCTTTCGGTATCATAAGGTTCCATAGGCTGCCATGGAGATCCATAAGGTGTCCTAAGGGTCTACAGGGAGTCCTAAGAATCTACAGGGTGTGACTGGGATCCGCTAGGTGCCATAATAATCCATAGGAATGCCCTGAGAATGCACGGGGTGACATGGGGACCCATGGAATCATGAAATCATAAAATCCCAGCATGGCCTGGGTTGCACAGGAGCACAGCGCTCACCTGGTTGCAACCCCTGCTGTGTGCAGGTCGCCAACCAGCAGCCCAGGCTGCCCAGAGCCACATCCAGCCTGGCCTCCAATGCCTGCAGGGATGGGGCATCCACAGCCTCCTTGGGCAACCTGTGCCACTGCCTCACCGCCCTCTGGGGGAAAAACTTCCTCCTTCTCATATCCAACCTAAACCTCCTCTGTCTCAGTTTCAAACCATTCCCCCTTATCCTATCGCTTGGACTCGATGATCTTGAAGGTCTTTTCCAACCTGAGCAATTCTATGACACTGTGAGGCAGGCAGTTCAGGTGTGAGGTGGAAATGACTCACAGCAATGCCCAGAGCTGTGTCTGCCTCATCCTCTGGGCTGCCCTGTGCCAGGGTTGGGCTCTGCGCAGCCTCAGCTGTGTTCAACCATGTTCTGGGCTGCATTGAAAAAGGGGCGGCCAGCAGGGACAGGGAGGTGATCGTCCCCATCTGTTGGCTCTTGTGATGCCCCATCTGCAGCACTGCATCCAGGCCTGGGGCCCCCAGCACAGGAAGGATGTGGAGCTCTTGGAGAGGGTCCAGAGGAGGGCACTGAGATGAGCAGAGGGCTGGAGCAGCTCTGCTGTGAGAAAGGCTGAGGGAACTGGGCTGGTTTGGCTTGGAGAAGAGAAGGCTGCGGGGAGACCTCATGGTGGCCTTCAGTGCTTGGAGGGAGCGGAGAAACAGGAGGGGAACGGCTGTGTGTGAGGGTGGGTGGTGACAGGACAAGGGGAATGGCTTTAAAGTGAGACAGGGGAGGTTTGGGTTGGATGTGAGGAGGAAGTTTTTGAGCCAGAGGGCGGTGAGGCAGTGGCACAGGTTGCCCAAGGAGGCTGTGGATGCCCCATCCCTGCAGGCATTGGAGGCCAGGCTGGATGTGGCTCTGGGCAGCCTGGGCTGCTGGTTGGCGACCTGCACACAGCAGGGGTTGCAACCAGGTGAGCGCTGTGCTCCTGTGCAACCCAGGCCATGCTGGGGTCCTGTGATCCTATGGGTCTCTATTTGTCCCTATGGGTCCCTATATGGGATCTATGGGTCTCTATGGGATCTATGTGTCCCTATGGGTCGCTATGGGGGACCTCTGTGTCTCTATGTGGTATCTATGGGTCTCTATGGGGATCTATGGGTCTCTATGTGGGATCAATGGGGATTGATGTGTCTCTATGTGGTATCTATGGGTCTCTATGGGGATCTATGTGTCCCTATGGGGGACCTATATGTCCCTGTGTGGCATCTATGGGTGTCTGTGGGGATCTATGTGTCCCTGTGTGGGATCTATGGGTCCCTATGGGTCTCTATGGGTCTCTACGGATCCCTATGTGTCCCTATGGGAATCTATGTGTCCCTATGTGGGATCCATGTGTCCCTATGATGATCTGTGTGTCCCTATGAGGATCTATGTGTCCCTTTGGGGATCTATGTGTCCCTATGCGTCTCTTGGTGACCCTGAACACGGCAGGGGGTTGGAACCAGACGACCGCCGCGATCCTCCCCAACCCAGGCCGTTCTATGATCCCCACCCCCTCCGCCCTGCTGGAAGCGCCCGCCCGGCTCCGCCTCTTCCCCCCCCCCCCCCCCAACTCCTCACTCCCTAAAATGGCGGCCGCGCCCCCCGCCCCGCCCGAACCGGGCCGCCCGCCCTGAGTCAGCGCCGAGCCGCCTCGCCTTCCCCGCAGCCCGGGCACCGCCCGGCACACGGCGGCCGCGGAGTTTGCCAAGTGGAATAAGATAGAACATGAAAGGCGAAATAACAGGAGCTGCCACGCCCGGGGCTGCGGGGAATCTCGCTTAACCCTTTTTCTGCCCTGCCCCGAGCCGGCTGGGGGGCGGGGTGTCCCGGCTTCGCGTTATCTTTGAGGGCATCGCCGTGTAGGCAGGGGCGCGTTTGTAAGGAGCTGCGGAGCCTTTGGGGGATACGTGAGCCCCCATCGGCAACACTGCGTTCAGGGCTGGAGCCCAGCACAAGAAAGACAGGGAGCTGTGGGAAAGGGTCCAGAGGAGCCGCAAAGGGGATCAGGGGCTGCAGCACCTCCACTGCAAAGACAGGCTGAGGGAGCTGGGCTCGTTCAGCATGGAGGAGAGAAGCTGCGGGGTGACCTCAGTGCAGCCTGCAGTGCCTGAAGGGAGCCTGCAGACAGGAGGGGAGTCAGCTGTTGGGAAGGGGAGATGGCAGCAGGACGAGGGGAATGGTTTGAAGCTGAGGGAGGGCAGCTGGAGGTTGGATGTCAGGGGAAGTTCTGTGCTGTGAGAGCGGTGAGGGGCTGAACAGCTGCCCAGAGAGGCTGTGATGCCCCGTCCATCCCTGGAGGTGTTCAAGGCCAGGTTGGATGGGGCCCTGGGCAGCCTGGGCTGCTGTGAAACGGGGAGGTTGGTGGCCCTGCTGTGGTGGGGGTTGGAGCTTCATCATCCTTGGGGTCCCTTCCAACCCAACCGTTCTGTGATTCCGTGATACGGAGCTGTGGGTAAGGCTGCTCTGCTGAGGGGGGCCTAAGAGCCAGCCCTGCTTTGTGGTGCTGCTCCTGCATCAGCCCTGCTGCTCTGCATGTTTATAAGGAATTATGGAGCCTTTGGGGGCAGTGCTGGAGATATGAGGGGCTGTGGCTGTGGGTGAGGCACTGGGGATGTGGGATGTGGGGCTGTGGGTGAGGCACTGGGGATATGGGATATGGGGCTGTGGGTGAGGCACTGGGGATGTGGGATATGGGGCTGTGGCTGTGGTAAGGCCTGGGATGCACAGCACTCTGCTGAGGGAGGCCTAGGAGCCGGCCCTGCTCTGTGGAGCTGCTCCTGCATCGGCGCGGCCGCACCGCACACCGAAGTCCTTCCAGCCCGGACCCGGAGCGCGGCGAGGCCCTGCTGAGCCCACGCCCGCCGTCCGAGCGCGGTGCCGGCCTGCGCCGTGCCCGGGCCCGGCCCTGGTTCCCCGCAATGGTTCCCGGGCCCGCTCCCGGTGCCAGGCCTGAGCTGGTCCGACAGGCTCGGGGCAGACGGAAGGGAGAGGCCGCCCGCGGCTCAGGAATGCGCAGCCCTTATCTCTGGCTCCCCTGCAATCCCGGGGAGGGAACAACTCTCCGGAGTTTGCCTTTCTCTCGCTCTTACTCACCCTCTGCCCTGGGTGGAGCTTGATCCTGCGGGCTCGGAGGTGCCCGTGAATCAGGCTGCAGGCACGTCCAGGGCGGCGGAGCCAGCTGAGAGCGCGACCCGCCACCTGCCCGGCACACCTGGGAAGGTAGGAGAAGTTCGGAGCTCCTGGGGTACCCGAAGCGGTGGGCAGGAGCTGGGGAGGCCGTTTCTGCTCCTCTGCTCTGGGCTGGGTGCTCAGAGTTTGCGGCAGGGCTTTTGTGCGGGTGGGAGGTGGGTGGGCTCAGGGGCAACGTGTTGTGAGTATGCAGGGGGACGAGGAGAGTCCGAGGAGATCGTAGAATCATTGACTGGCCTGGGTTGAAAAGGACCACCATGATCATTGAGTTCCGACCCCATGCTGTGTGCAGGGCTGCCAACCACCAGACCGGGCTGCCTGGAGAACCCATAGGGTGCCATAGGAATCCATAGGGAGCCTTAACCGTAGAATCGTAGAATGGCCTGGGTTGAAAAGGACCATAATGATCGTTGAGTTCCGACCCAGATCAGGCTGCCCAGAGCCACATCCAGCCTGGCTTTGAATGCCTCCAAGTGGGAGAGGCAGTTTTGGCTGAAGTGCCTCAGCACAGATATTGTTGTGGTCGTGAGGATAGGGACCCACCAGTCTCTTGCTCAGGCGACCTGTCCCATCTTCTTGGACAAAAACCCAAAGAGAGAATATTTCCAAACGTAGCTCTGTCCTTGGGAAGAGATCTCACAGCTTAACTCGACTTCCCACGGAGTCTGAACTGGCTTTTTGGTGGGGTGGGAAATCCTCATAGAATCCTACAATGGCCTGGGTTGGAAAGGAGCACAACGCTCATCTAGTTTCAAGCCCCTGCTGTGTGTAGGGCACCAACCACCGGTCCGTGCCCACACATAGGCACGTGTGCTCCAGACACTGGGTCAGTGCGTGGTGGTAGGGCTGGAAGGGTCCTGCAGGAGGCAAAGAGCCAGGGAACAGAATCACAGAATCACAGAATGACTGGGTTGGAAGGGACCTCAGGAATCACAAAGTTCCAACCCCCACCACAGCAGGGCCACCAACCTCCCCGTTTCACAGCAGCCCAGGCTGCCCAGGGCCCCATCCAACCTGAACGCCTCCAGGGATGGACGGGGCATCACAGCCTCTCTGGGCAGCTGTTGCAGCCCCTCCCCACTCTCACAGCACACAACTTCCCCTGACATCCAACCTCCAGCTGCCCTCCCTCAGCTTCAAACCATTTCCCTTGTCCTGCTGTTATCTCCCCTTCCCAAGAGCTGACTCCCCTCCTGTCTGCAGGCTCCCTTTAGGTACTGAAATGCTGCAATGAGGAACATCTCATGAAGCTCCCTGTCCCCCTGCCTGCTTTGTGCACACGCTGTGTGCGTGGCTGCACAGCTGTCTGCCAGCACAGCCTGCAAGCAGCAGCGCAGACATTCATGCACGTACATGCAGAGGCACAGGCAGATGTGTGTGGACACATTCACATGCACGTATAACTCATTTTTTCCACAGATGTGAGCCTGTCTGACTGAACTCTGGTTTTGTGTGTGTGTGTGCAGAGAGGAAGGAGAAGGAAGGTTTTGTGTTCTCAGCACTCTCAATTGACTACGGTCAATGGAGTTCAATTATGGCCTTTGTCTGGCCCCAGGACCCAGGTTCTCTATCATCCACAGCGGTTAGAGGCGCTTGGAGAGGGGAAGAAGCGCCTATAAAAACCTTCTGCTGAAAGCAGTCAATTTGTGAAAGCTGCAATCAGCTCAGCCGTGATAGAGGACAAGCATGCAAACAGCCTCCATGCACAGCAGGGACAAATCCAGTGCAAAGCTCTGGTGATCAGCATCAATTTGCACAGGCTTCAGCAGCTGAGCTTCCGTTGGGGGAGAGTAAAGAGGCAAGCAGACAAGAAACAAGGTAGCATCCCTCGCTGCCATTAGAACTGGCCCGGGTGTGCAGCCTGGGGACACAATGTTGCTTATTTTCATTTTAGCCTGGCCTCCGTCTGTCCGAGGAGCTGCAGAGTTGTGTTGGAATGATTGAGGGAGGTGTGTCTGCTGTCATCTGGCAGTGCGAATAGCAATAGGCCCAGGAAGAAAAAAAGGCATGCTCCTGGTGTGGCTGTGGGGAAAACTGCACGTCAAGAGGCAAAAGTGAAAATATCCCAGCACAGTATGCTGTAATGGGCCCAGAGTGGGGTCAGGGCTCAGGAGGCAGGCATTTATCTGCCCTGTAATGGGCACAGAGTGGGGTCAGGGCTCAGGAGGTGGACTGAGCCCTGCCTCGTGGCTCAGGCAATTGTTCTGAACCACTGGAACTCACAAACCTGGCAGGATTGGACTTCTTTCACTTTCCTGAATGAGGGGAACACTTTGGGGCTGCTTTTCAGGCCCCATTTGGCAAACCTTGATGGAGAAGAGTTGTTTTCTAAAGTGTCAGTCAGGGCGTGGGGGATCGTAAAGGTTGCATGCAGTTATCCTCCAAATTGCACCACACCTTATTGGGCCTTTTCTTGCACACGTTCTCAGGAGTAGCAATCCAAGGAAAGGCATTGAGCACTGGGCCCAGGTGAACCTCATGAGGTTCAACAAACCCAAATGCCAGATCTTGCACCCGGGTCGAGGCGGCGCCCATTACAGACACAAGCTGGGGGATAAAAGGATTGAGCGCAGCCCTGCCAAAAAAGGCCTGGGGGTGATGGTGGGTGGGAAGGCAGCGCTGTGCCCTCGCAGCTCAGAAAGCCGACCTGGGCTGCATCAAAGCGGCGCGGCCAGCAGATGGAGGGAAGGGATCCTGCCCCGCTGCTCTGTGCTGCAGGACCTCGCCTGGAGCACCGGGTTCGGATGAGGAGTCCTCAGCACGGGAGAGACGTGGAGCTGTGGGAGCACTTCCAGAGGAAGGCCACAAAATGGTCCCAGGAATGGAACAGCTCTCCTACGAGGGCAGGCTGAGAGCTGGGGGCTGTGCTGATGGAGAAGGGAAGGGAAGGCTGCGAGGTGAGCTGAGAGCGGCCTGTCAGCATCTAAAGGGGAGCGACTGGAAAGAAGGGGACAGGCTCTTGAGCGGGGCCTGTGGTGATGGGCAAGGGAGACGGCTTCAAGCTCGAGGAGGGGGATTTAGGTTAGATATAAGGAAAAAATCTTTTACTGAGGGCTGCGAGGCACTGAACAGGTTGCCCAGTGATGTGGTGGGTGCCCCATCCCTTGGGATTTTCGAGGTAAGGCTGGACCCGGCTCTGAGCAGCCCAGTGTAGCTGTGTGTCCCTGTGCATTGCAGGACACTTGGACCAGATGGCCTTTAAAAATCCCTTCCAGCTCTAAGCACTCTGTGATTCCATGACTGACCGAGAGTGAGTTTGGCATAAGCACTGCTTTCTCATCGGGTAACCCCACTGCGGAGGACCCTTTTAATGCAGACTCTCAGTTTTCAGTCCTTCTCAGCACGCAGCAGTAGCTCTGAATATTGTTTTGCCCCATGACTGCCTGTGCCACTGCACACTCTTTATTCTTGCATAAGAGTTAAGACTGACAAGCTGAAATGCTTTCTCAATAACCACTTCACAGGGAAAATTACAACATGTAACTTTTCTCCTCCTTTGCCCTTCCACTGCCCCATAGGAGGATCTGCTGGACTTCTGCTATGAGGAAAGGCTGAGGGAACTGGGCTGGTTGGGCTTGGAGAAGAGAAGGCTGCGGGGAGACCTGATGGTGGCCTTCAGTGCTTGGAGGGAGCGGAGAAACAGGAGGGGAACGGCTGTGTGTGAGGGTGGGTGGTGACAGGACAAGGGGAATGGCTTGAAAGTGAGACAGGGGAGGTTTGGGTTGGATGTGAGGAGGAAGATTTTGAGCCAGAGGGCGGTGAGGCAGTGGCACAGGTTGCCCAAGGAGGCTGTGGATGCCCCATCCCTGCAGGCATTGGAGGCCAGGCTGGATGTGGCTCTGGGCAGCCTGGGCTGCTGGTTGGCGACCTGCACACAGCAGGGGTTGCAACCAGGTGAGCGTTGTGCTCCTGTGCAACCCAGGCCATGCTGGGGTTCTGTGATTCTGAATGCATGGTTCATTTTCACTCTGCAGCAGTTAATTCTGTCAGGGATCCCTTGCACGGCAAGCAGAGGTGCGTGCTGACAGCTCTGCTCCATCACTTGCTGGTAGCACACAGTCTGTTTGCTGCTCACCTCAGACGGTTTGCTTGTTACATCGGTTCATATGGTGAACTCAAATGTGTGTAGTGTGGGAGATCAAGCTGTTATCTCCAGAAGTTCAGTGAGCGAACTGAATAAATGAATTGAGGCGGTTTATTGTCTGGTGACTCCAGGTGAAATGAAATTCCTAAACCACAACAGACAAAGATGGTATCTTTTAGAATGATGGCTATGATTCGTATAAAACCACTGAGCAGAGTGGGCTCCCATTTGCTCAGGTGTTCTGACGTGGGGCTGTTAGCAGGGGCTGAACAGATGGCCACAGGTGGGAGCCTGGAGTTGCGTGCACACAACATTGTGACAGGAATAACAGGTTTCCTATTGCTGTTTTCAAATATCAGCAGCCCAGGCACTGAGCTGACAACCGAGAGAAACTCAGAATGGAAGCGCTGAGAGACAGCAGAAAATACAGACAGGAAGATTGGAAGAGGGCTGCGGTGTGGCATCTTCGCTGTAGCTCTTGTGAAATTTCCATGGCGGTTTGTTGTGTCTACGCCAGGAAATCCTGGGGTGCACTGAAAGCTGAAGTGCTTTGTGCAGATCATGAGGTTGACCTTGAGCTGAGAGATCCTTGCTGGGTAGAATTAAAATCCTTCGTTGAGAAGTGTGTACAGGAGAAGGTGGTGGGAGGGACGAGCATAGCTGTCACTGTTAATGCTCTGCTGCAGCAGGATTAGAAGGCACCAGCCATGCATCCATTGCACAGTGCAGAGCTAAAGAACCAAACACACCTTAACCGTGTTCCAGGAGATGGGTCCGTTCCCACTCTTCTTTCTAACGCAGCGTTTCCTTGAGAGCAAGCCAGCGTTTTCCATGTCCTGTTAGCATGCCAGCCCAAGCAGTTTGAGAATAGGCATCGCTGTGCTCTCCTAGAAGCTGCTCTCACAGGATGTTAGCAGCTTGTTCTGCTGTCTTTGATTTTATCAAGCCAAAGGCACGTTTTTAAATCATTTGTTTCTAAGCTTTGGAGGCTCAGGACATTTTGGGAACCCACCCATTATACAGAGGTGAAAGTGATGCCATTTAGCAGGAGCCAGCTGTGGCCCACTCCCTCCTTTGGGATCACAGCTGAGAAATCTCTCCTTCCTGCCGTTCTCCAGGATGCGTCCTTGGTGGCACTCAGAATCATTCTGCTTCACGCCATCCTTGGTGGCACTCAGAATCGTTCTGCTTCACGCCATCCTTGGTGGCACTCAGAATCATTCTGCTTCACGCCATCCTTGGTGGCACTCAGAATCGTTCTGCTTCACGCCATCCTTGGTGGCACTCAGAATCATTCTGCTTCACGCCATCCTTGGTGGCACTCAGAATCGTTCTGCATCACGCCATCCTTGGTGGCACTCAGAATCATTCTGCTTCACGCCATCCTTGGTGGCACTCAGAATCGTTCTGCTTCACGCCATCCTTGGTGGCACTCAGAATCATTCTGCTTCATGCTGTCCTTGGTGGCACTCAGAATCATTCTGCTTCATGCTATCCTTGGTGGCACTCAGAATCGTTCTGCTTCATGCCATCCTTGGTGGCACTCAGAATCATTCTGCTTCACGCCATCCTTGGTGGCACTCAGAATCGTTCTGCTTCTCGCCATCCTTGGTGGCACTCAGAATCATTCTGCTTCACACCATCCGTGGTGGCACTCAGAATCATTCTGCTTCATGCTGTCCTTGGTGGCACTCAGAATCGTTCTGCTTCATGCTATCCTTGGTGGCACTCAGAATCATTCTGCTTCATGCTATCCTTGGTGGCACTCAGAATCATTCTGCTTCATGCCATCCTTGGTGGCACTCAGAATCGTTCTGCTTCATGCCATCCTTGGTGGCACTCAGAATCATTCTGCTTCTCGCCATCCTTGGTGGCACTCAGAATCATTCTGCTTCATGCTATCCTTGGTGGCACTCAGAATCATTCTGCTTCATGCCATCCTTGGTGGCACTCAGAATCATTCTGCTTCATGCCATCCTTGGTGGCACTCAGAATCATTTTGCTTCATGCCATTCTTGGTGGCACTCAGAATCATTCTGCTTCACGCCATCCTTGGTGGCACTCAGAATCATTCTGCTTCACGCCATCCTTGGTGGCACTCAGAATCATTCTGCTTCACGCCATCCTTGGTGGCACTCAGAATCGTTCTGCTTCACTCCATCCTTGGTGGCACTCAGAATCGTTCTGCTTCATGCCATCCTTGGTGGCACTCAGAATCATTCTGCTTCACGCCATCCTTGGTGGCACTCAGAATCGTTCTGCTTCACGCCATCCTTGGTGGCACTCAGAATCGTTCTGCTTCATGCCATTCTTGGTGGCACTCAGAATCATTCTGCTTCTCGCCATCCTTGGTGGCACTCAGAATCATTCTGCTTCATGCCATCCTTGGTGGCACTCAGAATCATTCTGCTTCACTCCATCCTTGGTGGCACTCAGGATCATTCTGCTTCACGCCATCCTTGGTGGCACTCAGAATCATTCTGCTTCACTCCATCCTTGGTGGCACTCAGGATCATTCTGCTTCATGCCATCCTTGGTGGCACTCAGAATCGTTCTGCTTCACGCCATCCTTGGTGGCACTCAGAATCGTTCTGCTTCACGCCATCCTTGGTGGCACTCAGAATCATTCTGCTTCTCGCCATCCTTGGTGGCACTCAGAATCGTTCTGCTTCACGCCATCCTTGGTGGCACTCAGAATCATTCTGCTTCACGCCATCCTTGGTGGCACTCAGAATCATTCTGCTTCACGCCATCCTTGGTGGCACTCAGAATCGTTCTGCTTCACTCCATCCTTGGTGGCACTCAGAATCATTCTGCTTCTCGCCATCCTTGGTGGCACTCAGAATCATTCTGCTTCACTCCATCCTTGGTGGCACTCAGAATCATTCTGCTTCACGCCATTCTTGGTGGCACTCAGAATCATTCTGCTTCACGCCGTTGCAGTTTGGCAGCCCTCCGCACGCCCATAGCATGCAGTGGTTGCGTGGCCGTGCTGGGAGTCTGGCAGGCAAAAGTGAATCGCTTTGGGTCGCCCGCTGTTCTTGACGGTGCCCAGGGAACAAAACCAAGGTGTGTAAGCCCAGGAAGGTGTGCAATTACTTGCACATAGTTGTGGGGTCTCGGGCAGAGATCACCTATCAACCAGTGTGGAACAGCTGCTGCTTGTCAGGCAGCCCCGTCTGCTTGTGCATGGAGTGCTGTGGAAGCCTCTGCTTTTGGGAGTGTCTGGAAGCAGAGAAGCAGGTCCAGCCAGGGAAGGCATCACCTGAGAGAGGCAGAGTGGGAACTCGCTGTGCAGGCAGAACACGTCACAACAAGCGCTGCAGTGAGCGCTGCAAAGGCAGATAAAGCTGCCCGAGGTGCTGAGGCATCGCCAGGGCTGGCATTAAGCAGCAGCAGATGGAAGGGAAACATCGAGCCAGTTTCCTTTTGCTTAGGTGGAGAAATAGAGTCTGTCTCAATTCAGTTTTGATTCAAGCCTGACGTTTTATTCGGAAGAATGAAGAAAGATGCAGGTCTTTCTTTGGTGGTTGTTTAAATGTGGGGCTTTGTGGCCTCGTTGTGATCCTCCAGGCACCTCTTCTGAGCCCAGAGTTTCACACTGCTCTTCTGGAAATGAAGTGAAACTCCATTGAGGTGCATCCAGTGAGGCTGTGGGTGTCCCTCCCTGGAAGCACTGGAGGCCAGGCTGGACGGGGCTGCGATCCCTGCCTACAGCAGGGGTGGAACTGCATGCGCTTAAAGGTCCCTTCCAACCCAAAGCATCCTGTGTCTCTGTGTCTGAGGATCAAACGAAGCACAAGCTAACATGCTCTACATATAGTTTCTGCTGTTAGTTTTAGTCTAGAGGTAAAGCTTTTGTCTGTCTTCTGTTATTTCCCCCTCCTCTGCCTTAGATGAAACCTGTCCTTACTGCTGAACGTTTGCAGAGATGCATGCAGCTGTGCCCACATCACCTCCTGCTGTTCTCACTATGAAGTGGGCAGCTTTCTCTGGTCTGATGGCTTCAGTGGCTCGCAAAGCAGAGTGCTTATGGTGATATCAAATTGACAAAGGTGCTCCCAATTACACCGATGTGAACAGAGCAGGGCCTTGGGCTGAGCCAGAGGGAGGTTTCATAGGAGACTCAAAACAGCCCCTGGTAACTGAATGAAGAGCTGCACGCTGCTTTCTCTCCTCCTGTTTCTGCCCTGCCAATGTAGGGACAAGGGGAATGGCTTTAAAGTGAGGCAGGGGAGGTTTGGGTTGGATATGAGGAGGAAGTTTTTGAGCCAGAGGGCGGTGAGGCACTGGCACAGGTTGCCCAAGGAGGCTGTGGATGCCCCATCCCTGCAGGCATTCAAGGCCAGGCTGGATGTGGCTCTGGGCAGCCTGGGCTGCTGGTTGGCGACCTGCACACAGCAGGGGTTGCAACCAGGTGAGCGCTGTGCTCCTGTGCAACCCAGGCCATGCTGGGGTTCTGTGTGTTGTGGATGAGGAGGGCAATGATCACCTACAGGAGCAGCCACTGCAGTGTCTTTGGGAAAGACTGAGCAGATGGGTGGGGAGATCTTGGCTACTGGGATGAGATCCTGCCTCTCATCAGCCCCTTTTATCTGCTTTCATCTCCCACTTGTCAGGTTTTCAGCGAGCTCCTTCCTGCTTTCCTTCATCCGCTGCCCCTGAGCATGGGAGGAGTTGTTCATAAGCAGCTACAAAGTCTGCCTTCTCCTTCAGCTTCTTCCTGCACTGAAATATCTGTGCTATATTACAGTGCTGAGCAGCAACTTCTGAGGAGCAGCGTGCTGAATGCTTCTTTATGTTGCCCTCTCCTCTCCCTGTGTTCATTATTGCCTCTCCTCGTGGGCTGGGAGGAGGAATTTCTTGGGGAAGAGCTCAGATTTGTAGTTTTCATTCATTACCTGCTGTGGAAAGGTTCTAATTAATGACTGGTGCTTTTGGAAAGCTAGTCTAGAATCTATGGAACAAATAAATCCACAGCTGTGTCCTCTTGTTCCGCGCGCCCTTGATGATGGGGCACAGTATTCCCATATTCTTCATCTGTTGCCTGCAACTTTCTTTTCTCTGGACGTTGTGATGGTTGTTATGTTATGAAACTCCATCCAAATGTTGCTTTCCTGATCTCCCTGTAGAAGCTGGCTGCAGTACAGAGCTCATGAGCCACTGAGTTGCACAGCAGGTGATGCATAATGCCGAATTCGCACATCTCCCTGTTCCTTTGCACCCCTTGGATATCTCTCCCTTTCATCTGTTTGCTGTGTTTAATGTGGTTTAGATTATGAGGGCTTCTTAAGCAAGGACCAATATGATGTGAGCTGATACTTCATCTGTCTCCTGTCCAAAATCTTTTACTGTAACTGAAAATTGAACCAAAGCAGCACGGGCGTTTGCCTGTCCCCACTTGGGATTCAGGGAAATCATTGCTTGTTGCTGGGGCAGTTCAGCAACGGGAGAACTGAAAGGAAATTAAGAAGAAATTAGTAATGCTGTCCTACCCGTTAGCAGGATGCTCCGTGCTCCGTCGCAGCCCAAAGTCAGATGGAATGTTACAAAAGGAGCAGAGTTACTCTGTGCTGGCGTGGGTTCACCTCGAGTGCCATAGAATGAGGAGGACATGAAATCCTTAGCATCCAGATGAAGGCTGCAGAGGTGGTGAGGGTGTGGGGAGGGATGTATGAGGGGCAGCTGAGGTCCTTGGTTTGTTCAGCCCAGGAGGAGGCTGAAGGGAGGCCCGTCGCATCCATGGCTTCCTCTGAGGCCAGCAGGAGAGTGTTAGGAAGAGGCTGTGCACCAGCAGGCATGGGGCAGCTCGCAGGCAGTGGGGATGCCCTGAGGTGCTGCAGCTCGGAGAGCATTGGGGCAGCAATCAGACGTTGGGTTCGGGGTTTTGGTGCTCCTGTGTGGGGCCATGCGCTGGCTCAGTGATCCTTGTGGGTGTGATGCTGTGATATAAAGCTACTCTTCACCCTCACCTTGGAGCTCCAACGTCACAGCTTCCAGTAATGATGCAGGAGAAGAGAATAATTCAGAGGGGCTTGAGTAGAGGGTTAATCACAGATCACAGGTTAATCACAGAACTGTAGGGGTTGGAAGGGAGCTGCAGAGCTCATGGAGACCAACCCCCTGCCCAAGCCGTTCCTACAGCAGGTCGCACAGGTCGGCGTCCAGGCAGGTCTGGAACATCTGCAGAGCAGGAGACTCCACCACCTCCCTGGGCAGCCTGTTCCAGTGAACAGTGGGACCATAGAGACACATTGGGACCCATAGAGACACATTGGGACCCATAGAGACACATTGGGAGCCATAGAGACACATTGGGACCCATAGAGACACGTTGGGACCCATAGAGACACATTGGGACCCATAGAGACACGTTGGGACCCATAGAGACACGTTGAGACCCATAGAGACATGTTGGGACCCATAGAGACACATTGGGACCCATAGAGACACGTTGGGACCCATAGAGACACATTGGGAGCCATAGAGACACATTGGGACCCATAGAGACACGTTGGGACCCATAGAGACACGTTGGGACCCACAGAGACACGTTGGGACCCATAGAGACACATTGGGACCCATAGAGACACGTTGGGACCCATAGAGACACGTTGGGAGCCATAGAGACACATTGGGACCCATAGAGACACGTTGGGACCCACAGAGACACGTTGGGACCCATAGAGACACATTGGGACCCACAGACTCCCCCCCTCCCTGCAGCCTGTCCCATTGCTCCTCCCCTCACTGCACAGCCGTTCCTTCGCACATTGCTGCACAACTTCCTATGCTGCATTTCCAGCCGTTTCCCCTCATCCTGCCTCCACTCCCCACTGAAAACAGTCCGGCCTCGCCATGCTGCCCCCCACACCTCAGATACTGATAGACCTGGATCAGGGTTGCTGGAAACATGCAAGAAGCAGCTGGATGAAGGGGTGGTGTCCATCCAGAAGTGTGACGGCTGAGTTGATGTGTGCAATCATTGTGGCACAGCGAGGTTCTGTAGGCGCTGATTTTCCTAGCCAAAGCAAAAGAAGAATGGCTATCGGGTTCCCCAGCAAAGGAGGCTGTTGTTTGTAGCTGAACTGTAGAACTTCTGCCTCTGGCTGCTGTGGATACTGAAATTATGGGTGGATTTGGGGAAATCCCAAATTGTTGTGAGTTTCTGATAGCAAAATCCTTTGAAGTCATTAAAGCACGCCTGGCTCAGGATGCTGGTGTGCCTTAGGAGCTCAAATGGACTTAGGGAAGCTGGTTGTAAGCATTATAATTGCTCGTCCTACCTCTGTGTGTTTTCCAGATTCTACAGGACTCTTTGATCCTTTTGGAAATGCAATTCTGGACTACCAGAATATTTGATCTGATCCCAAACAGAGGATTTTGTGCTCTGTTCTCCCGTTTCAGAAGCATAGAGTAGAGGGAGGGTTCAGGCCCTGAGGGTGAATGTTGGACACTGAACGCGTGGGGACTCTTTGTTTGGACAGGCCAGAAAGTAAAGAGCTTTAGTGCTGAAGAGTGCCGAGTTTGGTGTTGTGTATGGAATGGGATTGGGCAAACCTATAATCTTTATGGAGGATTATGACCTAAATCAACATCGTTCGTGTGAGGAAGAGTCATCGTAGCAATTTAATGAGAGAAAATGGCTTGACGTGTGTTCTTTCAAATACAGTTCCAGATTAATGGCCACCCACAAAAGCACTGTATGGTGAGGTGTGTCATCGCACAGTGGCTGTTGCAGGGCTGCCTGTGTGTAAAACCCACGGTGAGTGCAGGGCACTGCAGTTCGCTTTCATTGCAGAGGTAATTGCCTGTGGCTCGTGGCGAGGGAAGAGCAGGGCAGGTATTGCTGTGAGATTTCTACAAACAGAGCTGACTTCACGCTACTGGTGTGATGCGTCCGTGCTGTGCCAGCTGTGAGCTAGATGAGCGTGCTGCAGTCGTTCCAGTGTTGAAAAGCAGATTGCTTTCAGAAGGCCATTGATTAGATCTGCCAGAAAGTTTTCTGAAAGTGATCACAGCCTGCTGTGTGCAGGGTGACCAACCAGCAGACCAGGCTGCCCAGAGAACCCATAGGGTGCCATAGGGATCCACAGGGTGCCATAAGAACCCATAGGGTGCCATAGGGATCCATAGGGTGCCATAAGAACCCATAAGGTGTCATAGGGACCAATAACAGAGCCATAAGGATCCATAGGGTGCCATAGAGATCCACAGGGTGCCACAGGGATCCACAGGGTGCCACAGGGATCCACAGGGTGCCATAAGGATCCATAAGGAGTCATAATCAATAGAATCATCATAGAATCCCAGCATGGCCTGGGTTGCACAGGAGCACAGTGCTCACCTGGTTGCAACCCCTGCTGTGTGCAGGTCGCCAACCAGCAGCCCAGGCTGCCCAGAGCCACATCCAGCCTGGCCTCCAATGCCTGCAGGGATGGGGCATCCACAGCCTCCTTGGGCAACCTGTTCCCATATAAGTGATAATAAATACTGGAATTATTAAATCCAGAGAGAAATGCAGATAACTCCAGAACAAAACCTCACCAGCTTGGCCAGAAAGCCAGAATAATGTAAATGAAGGCACGTGCTTCTGATGCAGGGTTATTCATACAATTACATGTCCTTTGGGATTATAAACAGTTTTGGCTGGTGATAGTGTGAGTGCATTTATTGTAAGGCCAGACTTTCCCAAGTAATGTAAATTGCTGCTTTCTGAAGTATGATCAGAAATCCTGTGTTCATAGGTTTTCTGTTGGGCTGCTGTCCATCATTAAAGAGAAGGCATTAATGCTTATTGATAGCAGGCATCCCAGCAGTGGGGTCTGTGGCTGGCGCACTCAGGAGGATGCTGAAATGTTCAGGCAGTCATTAAGCAGTCCTGGTAAATTGCAGTGGTAGCATAAAGCTGTAGGAAATGGTAAATATCGGTAAATGCGGCATCGCAGGCTGATGGAATGTAAGTTAAGGTGGAGAACAATGTGCCAAAATGCAGAATGGGGGTTGGAATGGAATGCTGGGCCATTTTGCTGTGATGTGCAGCATCGGATAAAGGCCTGTTAGGGCACTGCTCCTTGTTCTGGTACAGAGATGCAGAGACAAATGGCATTTTGAGAGGAAGTCCAAGGAATTCATCACAAAAAGACACAAACGTTGTCTAGAGACAACGAACAACAGAGAACGTGTTGGATTTAGCATGGACAGAGCTCAGAAGTGATGCACGCTGCACCGGAACAGAGATGTGGCACTGGGTCATCGTCCTACTCTGCTAATGAAGGCATTGAGACAATTAAAATGGGAAGGTGAAGATTAATTTGACTTTGCAGTGAGGTTCAGTGTCACAGAGGAAAGGTGGAGATGGCTGAAGCAGATTCCTGAGAAGATGGGGTATTTTTCACACAACACCCATTTAATGCATGTAGTGCCTGGGAGGTGCCCATGAGTGCTGGGCTGTGCAGGAGGACGGGCTGCTGTGCTCTTTTTTGCCTTCTGTATCTGCCCTTCTGTACTCTGCCCACTGCTGCACGGCCTCCAGCGGTCAGCACTGCAGAGAGTGGGGCTGTGTGCTGCCTGCTGCTTCTCCCCCTGCAGATTGGAGTGGAAGTGATGCGCTGCTGGAATTGAGGCCGTGTCTGAAGCACTGGCTTTTCCTCATGGCACAGCTGGAGAGCTGCACGTAAGGCTTTCCATCTTCCTTGGACTGCCACAGATAGAATGCTAGGGAAATGCTGCAGCATTCAGGGCAGATATCTGGTGGATGGCAATGGTGCTAACCAGTGGCCTGCAGTACTGTGTGAGATGCTGTAGTATTCCCCTTGGTGTGCTCTTTGCTAAAAGGAAGCTGTGGTACTGCTGTGCAGCAGGCATTGCAGAATGGAAACACACGCTTTAAATTATTAAGAAGTTTGTAGAGAGCGTCGGGTAGGTTTGTGTTGAACAGATCCCAGAACGTCAGCGATGTGTCCTCCCTATTTAACGTTTTGATCAGTAAAAGAAGAGCACTGATAATAAAGCTGTTGGATACTTAATCTTTGGGAAAGCCAACAGAAATGGAAGGCGCCCACACGGAACACCTTGGGTCATTTGGAAAACTGACGCATCAGGACATGCGGCTTATATGTGTACTAATTAAGAATCCACTTCATAGATAAAGGAGTCTGCGTCTCATAGAATCACCAAGGTTGGAAAAGACCTCCAAGCTCCCCCAGTCCAACCGCTCCCCCATCACCAACAGCTCCCACTGAACCACGGCCCTCAGCACAGCACCCAGCCTTGCCTTCAACACCCCCAGGCTCGGCGCCTCCCCCACCTCCCTGGGCATCCATTGCAGTGCTGCCCACCTTTCTGACACCTCATTCTTCCTCATGTCCAGCCTGAATCTCCCCTGCCGCAGCTTGAAGCCGTTCCCTCTGCTCCCATCACTGATGGCACGAGAGCAGAGGCCGCCCCCCAGCTCCCTGCAGCCTCCCTTCAGCAGCCATAGAGAGCAGTGAGGTCCCCCCTGAGCCTCCTCTTCTCCAGGCTGAACATTCCCAGCTCCTTCAGCCTCTCCTCATCAGCCCTGTGTTCCAGACCCCTCAAAACCGAACGAGTATCAGAGTAAGCAGTGCGCTGAAGTTCAGTGCATGGCTGGCTCTCACTGCATACGCAGTCCATTTTATTGACTTATGCAGCCGCCCTGGGTATGTGAAGTATGGAGCTGTGGCACAAAGCCCTATGAGAGACTCAGCCTTTCTCAGCCAGAGGCTGGAAGGCAGGAAAAGTGCCTGTGGGCGCCTCAGGTGGCATCAAGCCTGTGTGCATGTACCTGGATTGGTCCTTCTTGTAGTTTGTTTGCACTTATTTATGTTCAGTTTGTCAAACATGAAGGGCTCAGGAGTTGGGATGTTCCTCTTACTGCCTGATATCTCTGCTTGGGTACTGCTAAAGCAACAGGGACTGCAGAGCAGGCTAATGAGGACTATTAACCAGCACGCTTAATGGCCTGAAAGAAATTCTTGGGTCCCGCTCTGCTGTGTTCTGCTCATACGGTCGAGTTTCAAACAGTTGCCAGGTCATATTGGCAGGATAAAATGGGGCGTTTGCTTTCTTGTGCAATGCAGGGGCAGCATTACTGTCTGCTTCACCTTTCCAGTCCCCTTCTGCTATTTCAGTGTAGGTTTTATCGCTTTGCTGCTGTGGATCTTCCTTCAGAACGTGGCGCAGGGCTGGATGGAAGGATGGGCAGCAGCTCTTTGTGAGGGGTCGTTTTCACATGGCTGCAGGAGCTGGAGGAGCTGAATGATAGCAGTGCGTGTGGTTCAGTTCCTGAATCGTAGAACCAGAACCCTAGAATGGCCTGGGTTGAAAAGGACCACAGTGCTCATCCATAGTGTGCCAATAGGGATCTATAGGGTGCCATAGGGATCCATAGGGTACCATACAGATCCACAAAGAGCCATAATCATAGAATGATCACAGAACCCCAGCATGGCCTGGGTTGCAAAGGCCTGCAACGCTCACCTGGTTGCAACCCCTGCTGTGTGCAGGTCGCCAACCAGCAGCCCAGGCTGCCCAGAGCCACATCCAGCCTGGCCTCCAATGCCTGCAGGGATGGGGCATCCACAGCCTCCTTGGGCAACCTGTGCCAGTGGGTAAAGCCTGTAGTCCTCAATCAGAGTATTATTATTATTATGCTCATTTACTCGAGCTTTTTCTGCTCATATACAGAAACTTCAACCCTTTCCAATTTCCATTGGGCCCAAAGACTGTGGTAATCCTTCCTTATATAAACAACCAGTTGCTCTTGAGGCTGTCGATAGGACAAGAGGAATGGTTTTAAAGTGAGACAGGAGAGGTTTAGGTTCGATATGAGGAGGAAGGAAGATTTTCAGCCAGAGGGCGGTGAGGCAGTGGCACAGGTTGCCCAAGGAGGCTGTGGATGCCCCATCCCTGCAGGCATTGGAGGCCAGGCTGGATGTGGCTCTGGGCAGCCTGGGCTGCTGGTTGGCGACCTGCACACAGCAGGGGTTGCAACCAGGTGAGCGCTGTGCTCCTGTGCAACCCAGGCCATGCTGGGGTTCTGTGATACACTCTCAGTCTGTATCAGTCCGTTTTCCATTCAGCACAACCACGAGGTGCAGACACTTGTTCCATTTCTCATATACCAGCAGTTGAAATGCCTGTGCAATAGGACCCCATCCTACTGAATGCCTTCCAGGTAGCTCCCAAGAACTGCCCTGCTGCTTTCGCTCTCCAGAATCCCATTATTTTTTTCCTAAGAGCTGCAGGATATTTAAGAATACTCCTACTTAGGGTTTGTGTCACCTGCTTCCAAACAGCCGTTCTGCTGTGGGACTGATTTGCAAGGAGGGGATTGGGGAAGCATCCTGAAAGTGTGTTGACTTTGGGATTTCCTCACCCTTCCGTTCTGGTAATCTGACGACTTTGGAGGGAAAAGAGCTCATTTTTACAGCATTCAGCCTCTCCTTGGGAGCAGCACAACGCTCAGACACCGCTGCTCCCAGTTCATGGTACCCACTTGTTGGGGACGGTCCTTCTGTCCTTGCAGCTCCGAGCATTGAGGTTTATAGAATCCTAGAATCATAGAATCACCAAGGTTGGAAAAGACCTCCAAGCTCCCCCAGTCCAACCGCTCCCCCATCACCAACAGCTCCCACTGAACCACGGCCCTCAGCACAGCACCCAGCCTTGCCTTCAACACCCCCAGGCTCGGCGCCTCCCCCACCTCCCTGGGCATCCATTGCAGTGCTGCCCACCTTTCTGACACCTCATTCTTCCTCATGTCCAGCCTGAATCTCCCCTGCCGCAGCTTGAAGCCGTTCCCTCTGCTCCCATCACTGATGGCACGAGAGCAGAGGCCGCCCCCCAGCTCCCTGCAGCCTGCCTTCAGCAGCCATAGAGAGCAGTGAGCTCTGCCCTCAGCTCCTCTTCTCACCCTGAACATTCCTGTGCTCCAGACCCCTCACCATTTCATTGCCCTCCTTTCAACACGTTCCAGGCCCTCCATGTCTTTCTTGCAGTGAGGGGCCCAAAACTGGACACAGCCCTCGAGGTGCGGCCTCACCAGTGCTGAATACAGGGGCACAATCACCTCTCTGCTCCTGCTTGCAACACTGTTTCTGATGCAAAAAAGCATTTATAGCAGCGGATCCATAACTTCTGTTGTGTTTGTTGTTTGTTTGTTTTTTTTTTTCTCCACAGTTCTCAGATTTGTGCCTCTGCTTTTGAAGATACCGGCAGCACCTGAAGGACGCGCGGAGCTGAATGGCAGAGCCTTAGCAGGCAGGCACAGCAATGGCACGCTCGGCAGACGGCGGCTGCTCCGCACGCAGGGTCTGATGGTGCTTCCTCAGCACTGCCTTCCGAGAAGGAGCTGCCTGGAAGAGGACGCGGCATCTCCCTCCCCACTTCTCACCCCGTAGCCCAGCAGGGTGACGGTGCAGATTTTCCAGCCCGGTTACTCGGCCGCAGGACCGGAGTTCGGTGCGATCCAGTTCGGGTGTTTGCTGCAGCCCTCTGGCTCTGTTTTCACAGGTAAAGGTGACGTGGGGGAACCGCCTCCCTTCCTCCCCGGCCCCACCTCAGCCCCACAGCTCCCATCCCTGAGGTCAGCACCGAGCTGCCTGCCCTGCTGCCGGGCGGTGATGCCGTGTGCTGAGCAGCAGGACGGCCGATGGCCGCTCGACGTCCCAGACTGTGCTGACAAACCTGCTCGCCGCCTGCCCTGCGGCCGCACCGCACCCTGCGCCCAGCCCACAGAGCCCAGCAGGCACCCCGTGGCTTTCCCAGCCTAAGCTGACACTCCTTAAAGTGCACGCAGAGAAATGACGGCTTCCAACACGTATGTGCGGAGCCAACGCCCTCCTGCAAGGCTGTTTTTGCTGCGGCAGCACAACTGGGTGCAGATGTCTGTCCCTGTTTGTCTCATCAGCCTCCTTCCAAACCCTCCTGGGCTGCTGTCCTACCTCAGCTGTGATCTCTGTATTCAATCCCACAGGAATTCCTCCAGCTCTGTGTTTGCCTTAAGCCAAAGACTTAAAGAAGAACATGAATACGATTTTGCATTTTCAGAAATGCACTTCTTCAGTTGTTCACTTCTTGCTGGTTCATATTGACAACCAGAAGGCCTGAGGTGACTTCAGCGGCTTCCTCCATTGCAAACACAGCCCTGCTCAGCCTTCCTTTATTTCCTGCCCTGCCTTTCCAGCCACAGATGGTTAGAGAATGGGAAAGGATTCTGACAAAGCATTGCCTGTCCCTCCTGCTCACAGCTGCCTCCTCAGGCACTTCTTGTTGCCCACCAGAGATACATGGGCCCAGCGAATCTTGGTGCTGACCAGTATGGACACTTGGAGAAAGCAGGCAGTTTCCCTCATAGAATGGCCTGGGTTGCACAGGAGCACAGCGCTCACCTGGTTGCAACCCCTGCTGTGTGCAGGTCGCCAACCAGCAGCCCAGGCTGCCCAGAGCCACGTCCAGCCTGGCCTCCAATGCCTGCAGGGATGGGGCATCCACAACAGAATCACAGAACAGCCCAGGTTGGAAGGGACCTCAAGGATCCCTGTAGACGGGGCCTCACAAGAGCTGTCTAGAGGGGAACAAACACCTGACAATCACCTTCCTGTCCCTCTGGCCACCCCTTTTTCAATGCAGCACAGAACACGGTTGGCCTTCCGGACTGCAGGCGCTCACTGCTGTCTCACGTCCAGCTTCCCATCCACCAGGACCCCCAGTCCTTCCCTGCAGGGTTGCTCTCAGGGAGAGGAGCATGTCCTTTTGTCCAGCTGTCGGCACTCTCTCCCCTCCCCAGGCTGCAGCTATTCAGCTGACATCCCCTCACCCAGGCAGCATTGCCGTCTCCTGCTGCCATTGTCCCCTCCTTACCCCCCCAGTGCCACTTCAGCCACTGCAGCACCAGCATCGATACCACGCTTACAGCCAAACTGTGCCATCGTCATCATTCAGTGGATATAACACCTGGATATTTGTTTCCCTGCCTCATGTACCCATTTCCCCCTGCACGGGTGTCCAGCAGTGCTTATCAGCTTGAGCTTCACGCAGCGGCTGCTGTGATGCACACATGGCTCACCGGTGAGCTGACCTCCTTATGGAAGTGCCAACTTACACACCCACCGTTTATGAGAGGCAGAATTGCTAATAGCAGCAGCTCACGATTTGCATAGGGATGAATCCAACTGTTTTTTCGCTCTGCAGTTTAGTCATTAGTGGGAATTTAGTTTGGAAAAGACCTGTCTGAAACTATTTTATTCATTAATTAGTTCTTGACTCAGAGACACTTGGCCTTTGTCAGCAATCGGGAACTGTAAATCCTGGTGAAATGTTAGTTGCATTGGGATGAGACTCAGAGGTGTAGGTAGAGCCATACGTGCGTTCAGTGTAGCTGGGTGCTGCGTTGAAGTGAAAACAGTTCTTCATCCTAGGATGCAGTGATGCTGGAAGTGACAGAACAGCCAAAGCCAGACGAGAAGCAGTGCCTCCCATCAGACTGACGGTCAGAGGCTGAGATGAGTGCTGTGGTCCTTTTCAATCCAGGCCGTTCTGTGGTTCTATGATATCAATTTGGTATTTCCTTACCAAGTGTGGCGAGCAGGGATGCATAGGGAAGAGTGGCAATGCTTCCCCAGAGATTCTTGTGGTCCGCAGCGATACCTTTAATGGCTTCAGAGGATTTTCTTTCCATCTGTGGAGGTGCCCTTCCTTTGGGAAGGCATTCTGCGCAGTAAGAGCTTGAGAAAGCTTTCCTGCTGTCTAGTCTGAAACCACTGCCTGCTCGTTTCATTTGAAAGCCTTTCAGTTCTTGTAAGGAGAAAACAGCCATCTGTCCTGCTCACACTGTATGGACCTCTTCTCCGGGCTAAAGATTTGTACTTGGCGTTCATAACAGCCTTCTTAGATGTGAGGATGAGCCTTTCACATTTGCAGCATGTCCAGGTTTAAGTTCCCACTAAACCCGTATTCTTTAATAAATAATTTCAGATTAGCTGACATTTCTCCTTTTAATATCCATTTTTTTGCCTTCTTGGTTTATGACAGCACTGAAATATTCATTGCCATAATACAGAATTAAGGTTGCTCGATCACTTTATCAGCATTCAATTCTCCTTGCCGTTTTTACTGTCAAGTCAATATCGTGAGGCTCCTCTGTTTTCTCTGCCTCCTTTGTCTTCGCAGTTTCTGTTCAGCTCAAGCCAGCATTGCCAGGCATTTCACCTGCACGACTGTTCCCCCCTTTATGGATTATTCTGGATAGGTTGGACAGCGTGGCCTCCAGCACAGCCCAGGAACCCTGCGGAGCTGCAGAGCTCCAGGGGGCGCAGGGTCCTGCGTGACGTCCCAGCAGAATGGGGTGACTGAGGATTTTGTGTCACCAAAGTGGGGAATGTCAAAGAAGAGAAGAGAAGTGAGGATGGTGCTGTGTGAAGTGTTTGTGATTTCATTGCTTTGGTGTTGTGGGCTGGTTTGGGAAGTCTGTGAATCCAGGAAAGGCCTTCAGTCCAAGAAAGCCGTTGAACCCTGAGAGCATTTCCTTGAAATGAGGGGTTGAGACACTTTAGCACAGCCAAGAGCAGGTGAGGAGACCTGAGCACAGCAAAAGGGAGGTATGTAAGTGCTCACTATTTTACAGGACAGTCCTGAAGCCTCTTTTTCTTCCTCCTGCAACCACGGCAATCATTTCTGTATTGAATGCTACCGAAAACAGGAGCTCCTTCCACCCTCTGTGCTCAGCATCCCTATGAAGGCAGCTTGACGCAAGCAGTCAAGGACTGCCAAGCTCTTTTCTTCTAACAGCGAGGAAGGCTCTGTGGATGTCAGTGATGGAAGCATTATAGTGCAGGGTAGGAAGCCAGAGAGCTTTGGAGCTCTCTTCAGCTCAGCGGGATCCCATTACGTGAGTTGCTTTTCTGCCACGATCAACTTTCCTTTCAAAATCTGCTTAAAATCAGGTTTGTCTCGAGTCTGGAGTGATAGCTTCCCTGCAGGCCTCACTGTAAAACACCAAATCAATCAGCCCGGGTTTTCCCAACCTTAACTCCAGGAGACTGAAGAAGAATCCTGCCCTTGCCTTTATTTCTTCATGGCTCTCATGAGGACTCGTGAGCACACAGCAGTGTGGTGCCCTTAAACTTGCCTGCATCCCACTTATGGCCGTGCTTCTCTTCCCACACTGAGGTGATGTTAAAACAGTTTCTAAGGATTCGGTGGGGGCATTTGTAGACCTGCACGTGCGTTTGCACTGCCTACTCTATTATGCACAGTCATTTTTTAATTATTATTATTATTTTGCATTTGGAAATGAGCTTCAGTGGCGTTCAGATAATAACCAGCAGCACAGTTTTTTCAGAAAAAAAATATTAGAAGATTAAAATAAAAGACAAATGTTAGCTTAGCTTTGAGCAATCTCTGGCCCGGATGCCCACGCATCGTTTTTGTTCATCACTGCAGTGCCCTCATTGATTTGTTTCTGATTTTGCCCCCAAACATTTAACTGCATTAAATTTCTGCAGTGATTGCCACCTTTGCCTGCTTTAAGGTGAGCATTAATTGTGAATAAACTTTCTGGTAATCCCAGATATGGATACAGATTGGAAGAACTCCTTGAGAGTAGTCCTGCTGAGAAGGACTGAGAGGTCCTGGCTGATGAAAAAGTGAGCCAGCCTTGTGTGCCTGCATCCTGGAAGGTCGATAATATCCCAGGCTGCATCGGAAGAGTGGCCAGCAGAGCAAAGGAGGTGACGGTGCCTCTCTGCTCTGCCCTCCTGAGGCCCCAGATGGAGGATTGCATCCAGGTCTGAGGTCCCCAAGGCAGGAAAGATAAGGAGGTTTTGGAGAGGGTCCAGAGGAGGGCCACAAAGGTGGTCAGAGGGCTGGAGCACCTCTACTGTGATGGCAGTCTGAAGGAAATGGGCTTGTACCTGGTGTAGGGAACTGCTTTGGTGGGGGGTTGGACTCGATGGTCTCTGGAGGTCCCTTCCAACCCCTGTGATTCTGTGAGTCTGTGATTCAGTGATTCTGTGATTGTACAGCCTGGAGAAGAGAAGGCTGCGGGGTGACCTCACTATGGCCTTTCAGTATGCTGAGGGAGATCATAAACAGGAACTTTATACATGGGTAGATAGTGACAGGACAAGAGAGAATGGTTTTAAACTGAAGGAAGGAAGATTTAGGGTAGGTATTGGGGAATTTTTTCACTGAGAAGGTGTTGAGGTGCTGGAACAGATTGCCCAGAGGCTATGGATGCCCCATCCATCCCTGGAGGTGTTCAAGGCCAGGTTGATGGGGCTGGATGGGGTTGGATGGGGCTGGATGGGGTTGGATGGGGCTGGATGGGGTTGGATGGGGTTGGATGGGGCTGGATGGGGTTGGATGGGGTTGGATGGGGTTGATGGGGTTGGATGGGGTTGGACGGGGTTGGATGGGGCTGGATGGGGTTGATGGGGCTGGATGGGGTTGGATGGGGCTGGATGGAGTTGGATTGGGTTGGGTGGGGTTGATGGGGCTGGATGGGGTTGGATGGGGTTGATGGGGTTGGATGGGGTTGGACGGGGTTGGATGGGGCTGGGTGGGGTTGATGGGGCTGGATGGGGTTGGATGGGGTTGATGGGGTTGGATGGGGCTGGATGGGGTTGGATGGGGTTGGATGGGGCTGGATGGGGTTGGATGGGGTTGGGTGGGGTTGGATGGGATTGGACGGGGTTGGATGGGGCTGGATGGGGTTGGATGGGGTTGGGTGGGGTTGGATGGGATTGGATGGGGTTGATAGGGTTGGGTGGGGTTGATGGGGTCCTGGGCACCCTGTGCTACTATTTGATCTAGTGTTTGGCAATCCTGCCTGTGGCAGCAAGGCTGGAACCTGATGATCCCTGAGCTCCCTTCCAATTCCCCAGCATTCTCTTCTCTTCTCTTCTGATTTTGCCATCGTGGCCCCTGAGCTTTCACCATTTATGAGGACGGTTGTGTCACTGAAGTGGGCCTGCTGCTGTGGCTCTGGCCGTTCTCACTGTTGGCTCTTCTCTTCCTACAGCTCTCCCTACCCCCATGGCTCGCCGATCTCAAAGCTCCTCGCAGGGGGACAACCCGCTTGACCCTAACTACCTTCCCCCCCACTACAAGGAGTATTACCGCCTGGCTCTGGATATACTCACCGAAGAGGGCAAAGAAAGTTACGAACGCTTTCTGGCAGAGGAGGCAGCCCCCGATTTCCTTTGCAACTCGGAGGTGGATCACATCCTACAGAACCTTCAGAAGCCCCAGTATGCCAATCAGGAAGGTAACGCAGACGCGGCGGGGGACAACGACGTGGATGGATCCTCCGGGACGTACTGGCCCATGAACTCAGACCTCGCCGTTCCGGAGCTCGACCTGGGCTGGCCCATGGTCTTTGGGTTCAGGGGAACAGAAGTAACAACCCTGGTGCAACCGCCGCCCCCCGACAACCCCAGCATCAAGGAAGAGGCTCGCAGGATGATTCGAGCTGCTCAGCAGGTGAGACGTCAGGGAGTCTGAGAGCAGAGAGAGACTGTAAACGTGTGAGAGGACGCGTCGTATCCTCTGCTGGGCTCCTTAATGTTCTCTGGGACCTGACAGAAAAGGAGGTTGATTCTGAAGCTGTTTATTTCATCAAAGCTGGCCTCTGTTCTCTGGGCTCGAGAAGAACTGTGTAAGGCCACAGTGAAGTACACCAAGAGAACAGAGAATCACAGAGCAGCCGAGGTTAGAAAGGGGCCTCTGGAGCTCGTCCAGTCCAGCCTCTCTGCTCAGTCAGAGTCAATTAGAGAAGGTTACTGAGGGCTTTTCCTCCAGTGTCTCCAGGAGTGGAGGCTGCTGTCTTTCTGGGCACCCTGTTGCTAATCTTTCGTCACCCTTATAGTAAGAAGTTTCTCTTCTGTCCAAGTGCAACATCCTGCATTTCAGTGTGTGCCCATTGTGGCTTTTCAGTGGGTAACGCTGAGATGAGTTTCGCTGCATCTTCATTACTCCTTCCCACCATGGAGTATTGTTATACACTGATAAGAGCTGGGGAGGACAGGGAAATCCTACAGAGCTTTGAACCACGGGATCATTTCAGGTAGTTGTGGAGAGAGATGAGGGGTTTCCCTCTGGATTAAGCAGCCCCGGATCCCCCAGCTGACACTCGTATGCCTTGTTTTCTGGAGCTACTGTCAAAGCTGCAATTAAAAGCTACTTCAGAAGGTACTGGCGACATCTAGAGGCGGTTCTGCAGTGGCTGACTCAACATTGGCCAGGAACGTATTTAAAAATGACAAATGTGCTGGAGGGAGTGAGGGGGTAGAGGCCAGGCAGGTCAGTGATACCTGCCACTGTGGTTCTGTGAGCAAAAAATGCCTGCTGTGAGCACTGGGCTAATGAGGAATAAGGGAATGGTCAGCGACAGCGAGGATCCTCGCTCACTTTGCAGCTCATGTCCACGATGCGCGCGTCACATAGGAAACCTATTTCCAGTTCTGGAGCCCACTGAATAGGAAGTTGAAATGCAGTCAGTTTAACAGTGCAGCTTTGGAATGCTGTGTGCTGGGGAACATGAGCAGGGCGGCCGCAGGCAGGCACAGATCTCTGAAGACTTCCTTGTGTTCTTTTCCTAGGTGGTAGCCATAGTCATGGACATTTTCACTGACGTGGATCTGCTGTTCGAAGTGCTGGATGCTGCTGCTCGCAGAGTCCCCGTGTACATCTTGCTCGATGAAATGAACTCTCAGCTTTTCCTTGATACAGCTGCTAAATGCAGAGTCAATCTGAACTATGTGGAGGTGAGCAAACCAAAGACCAACCCGTCCCGCAATTCCCATCCTGAGAGAGGTACCTCTGGGGAACGTTGGGCTGTTCTTACAGTAAGAACCTGAGAAAGGGGAAACCGGGGCCAGAGAATAGAGAAATACGTACATGAAGCCAGGAGACCTGGCACAGTGTAGGCCTGAAGGCAAAGGGCACGCTGATAAAAAGGGTGGCTTATCCATGTGCATGCAGACAGAACGGCTAGTGCTGGAGTGGAAGAATGGTGGCAGGAGGGACGTTAAGAGAGTAAGGGGAAAAAAGAGGGGGAAGGGAAGTAACAGCCTTGTCTGGTTTGCAGTTCCTGAGGGTGAGAACAGTTTCTGGCCCAACCTACTACTGCCGCACGGGGATGTCTTTCAAAGGACACGTGAAGGAGAAATTCCTCCTGGTGGACTGCATGGTGGTGCTGAGTGGCAACTACAGGTGAGAAGCCCTGTGCTGTTAATGGCCCGGTGTCACCGAATAATAGACTGTTTGTTTGCTGGGTAATGCAGTTTCAGCTGCTCCAAGCAAGGAAGTGTTAAACCTAACTCAAAAGAAGTGTCACCAAATCTAAACAAACAACCCGGTCCAAACCAGAACAGTTAAAAGAGACCCAGGAGTATGTGTTTATGTTTCAAGTGCAAGTTAGATGTATGGAATTACCCATTTCCCATGTTTTCTTTATTAAAGACTACACTATACTCATAGGATTATAGAATCCTAGAATCATAGAATCCTAGAATGGCCTGGGTTGAAAAGGACCATAATGATAATTCAGTTCCAACCCCCTGCTGTGTGCAGGTCGCCAACCAGCAGCCCAGGCTGCCCAGAGCCACATCCAGCCTGGCCTCCAATGCCTGCAGGGATGGGGCATCCACAGCCTCCTTGGGCAGCCTGTGCCAGTGCTGAAAGTCAGGGTGAATTTCTTCAGACGAGCAAACGGTGGAACACGGAGTAGTGCAGCGGAGTTTCTTGATGCTGACGCCATCTTTGCTTCTCTTTGTAGCTTCATGTGGTCTTTTGAGAAGATTCACAGGAGCATTGCGCACATCTTCCAGGGCGAGCTGGTGGCCAGCTTCGATGAAGAGTTCCGAATTTTGTTCGCACAGTCAGAACCTCTCGTTCCTCCAGCCAACGTCTTGGCCAAGGCAGAGAACCCCTTTGCCATGACTCCCTTCGGCAACAACATGCCTTTCTTTCCTAAAAAAGCACCCCTCATGTTCCAGAGGGACGACAACCTTTTTCCCTCCTTCATGGACAGAGTTGATCCAGACCGGTACTTCCTGTCCAACTTCCGGCGCGATGATTTGTTGCGCCATACCGTGGAGGGGTCAGCCATGCGAATGTACAAAAAGGTGGAGATGGAGAATGCTCAGATGGATCCCGTCAGGGGTTTTCTCCGTTCCAAGCAGCTGGAGTTGGATGCTTTTAAGAGACACAGTTTTGCAGAAGGAACGTTTGAAAATTTTGCTTCTTCTAAGCAATATGCCAGGCAGATGTTCGTGAACAACATGGACGAATTTAAAATCCAGTCCAGTCATTTTCAGAAGGATCAGTTCTACCAGTACCAGTTTGAACACCCCCACCTTTCTGGCAGACCCCAGGGATTCTTCGACAGAATACGAGGTGGGAGGCCAGGATTCAATGAATTGGAAGAGGGAGGGCCTCTTCCCTATGGAGAGGGACCCAGATACCCCGAACTTGAATCCGGTTTCCCACAGGAGGGTTTCCCCTTAAGGCTGGATTACGTGCCTTCGAATTCTTCCAGGGAAGTGAGACATGGCTCTGATCAGCTGAACCCTGCAGGCAACGGCCCGATGGGAATGATGCTGAGAAGGCAGAATATAGGACAGAAGTTTATTTGCCAGACTTCTCCTACGCAGAAGCAAAGCCTGGAACAGCGCCTGTTCTTACAAGACAAAGACGAGGACCAGGATCAGGACAAGAACACTCAGGAAAATAGAACAGGTTTACGCAACTGGAGGATTTCTTCGTACCTCAGCGCCTACCAGTCGGAACCAGAAGAAGGTCTCCCGATGCCCATGGAATCGGAAGCCTATAATGATGTTCTTGGGGATCCCCTCGCAAAGCACCCCACTGACCTCATCCCAGCATTCAAATCCCCTGTGTCTTTTAATAGCAAGTCACTGGGGGTTGAAAACGCCAAAGAATTTGCGGATCCTGAAAGAGGAGGTGAAGAAACACCTCTGATGAAACAAGACGCCTTCAGGTCCAGAATAAATCCCTTGATCCAAAGGAGCTCCAGACTCAGGTCCTCTCTGATTTTCAACGCTGCCAAGTTAGATCAGCCTAACGCAACAGTAGAGAAGGTTCAGATGATCCACAAGGAACAAGTGTCCAATGAACTGACAAAGGACAATGAAACCATAAAGACGGCCGCCTCGTCGAAAGTGGCGGAACTGTTAGAGAAGTACAAAGCTGTGGGCAAAGACGCCGAGCGAGCTACAGTCACTCACACCAAAGCCGTTTCCAGTTTTCTCCAGGAGGAATCACAGAACACGGAGAAGAAATGTACCAAATCCGTGCAATACAAGATTCTGGAGAGTAGAGTACTGGAGTCCAAAGACTCCTGCAGTTCTTACAAGATGCACGGGGAGACTGACAGAGCGTTTGGAATGGCTTCGTCGGCCCCCCAGCTCATTGATGCTTTGAGTAAAGATCCCTTAGCACACCTGGGCGCTAAAGTGGACAAACTGTCATCTCGGTTTTACCCTATAGAGAATAAACCTGCTCTTCCAGAAAAGGAGAGCCTTATATTTGTAGGAGATACTCAGAAATTGGCTCTTCCAGAAAAGAAGGAACGAGTGACGTTCAAGGAAGATGCTGAAAAATTGGTCAGTGCAGAACTGAAGAAACCACAGGGGAGGATGGGCACCACATCGGTCATCGAAAACCTGTCTAAAGGTCCAGGATCTGACAGCTCCCTCAATAAATCCGAGGAAGAGTGTTCAAAACAGGAACAAAACACAATGGAGTTTTTAAGGAAAGGATCCCTGCGGTTGAAGCAGTTTCTGAACCCGAAAGGTGAAAAGAAACTGGAGGAGGAACCCAGTTGCGAGGTCGGAAAGTCTGACAAACAGCCCACGGGTCTCAAAAGATCTTCCATAGGCGACTGTCAGGAAATGGTGGTGGAGGAAGAAAAAAACCACAAATTTGCAACGCCGCTTCCTCCCAAAAGCAGCCAACCGACGCAGGGCAGATTTCCTTCGTCCACAGCCAACATTCTGTACAGCAGCAATCTCCGTGATGACACCAAGGTGATTTTGGAACAAATCTCTGCCAACAGCCAGAAGAACAGAGCTGAACTGGCCAAGCAGCTGCCATCCACCAGCAATCCCGACCTTTCTAAGTCAACTATGAGCTTGGAAAGGAAAGCCGAGAAGGAGAAAAGCTGCAACATCCACAGGTCGGAGAGCTTTGGGAGCCAGAAGCGAAACGTCCAGCGGCAGCCGTCGGAGGACAGAGACACGCTGCTGAAAAAGATGGAGAACATGCGGAAGGAAAAGAGGGTGTACAGCAGGTTTGAGGTCTTCTGCAAAAAGGATGAGCATACGAGCCAGAGCGAGGAGGAGTACGACGCGGACGCCAAGGACAAGAAGATGGGAAAGTTCATGCCCAAAATCCTGGGGACCTTCAAGACCAAAAAATGATCATAGGAGCGCTGTTTAATTCCCTATCGTCACTGACTGGCAAAGCAATGAGGGAGAAACACATTTATGACGGCTGCGAAGCTCTTCGAGGCTGGCAAGGGGGATGTGTTCAGCGTGACTCCTAGGGCACAGACGGCCCCGTAGAGTCGTGTGGTAACAGGAAACCTTGTTACAGTATATTTAAAATAAAATTATTAAATTGCCAAGACGCTTACAATAACGATGTCTCTTTATCTAACGGCCAGGGAGTCTTCCCAGTGGTCAGGAAAAATAATTCCACTTTCAGTAAGGAGAGAAAAAGCAAAAAAATAAGAAGAAAAACCAGTGCTTGAGTTCAGTCAGTGAAAGCAAAGCTCATATGTGGTTTCTCAGGTGCAGGTTTCGTTACTTTGCATTGATGGCCGAGCTGATTTGGGAGCTCCCTTCTTGAAGAATGACAGAGAAAAATACACGAGTAACTTATTTTCCCTTAGGTGTGACTGTGGTCTGGTCAGCCCAGTTTTCCTGCTTACTGCTTTATCAGCCTGCTGGTTAAGTGTTATTATTGGTTTGTTTTCTTGTGTGTAATGGAAGTATTGCATTGGAGACCGAGCTGAGAATAGCAGCTGCACGGCCATAAAAGAGGAAAGTGACGATTAATTAATGGAGAAGGAGATGATTTCAGAATCATAATCACGCTTTTCAGCTGAGTGGAGAATTTCAGCCATTATAGTTAAGTAGTGATTTATGTAATCCTGATCCATGAGTGGAGAATTGCTGTGA
This sequence comes from Tympanuchus pallidicinctus, assembly GCF_026119805.1. Lineage (NCBI taxonomy): Eukaryota > Metazoa > Chordata > Aves > Galliformes > Phasianidae > Tympanuchus > Tympanuchus pallidicinctus. Next base: position 47,409 of record NW_026294783.1, on the reverse strand, counting down.
AATTCCACTAAGTTCATTGAAAGAAGGGGGGGAGGGCTGTTAGCATCTTTGGTCCAAGATCAGAAGTGCTTTACTCACAGCTTCCTTGCAGGGCCTTGGTATCAAGCTGAGCACGCAGTATTGAGCACAGCCCGGATCAGTCAGCCATTGCAATTACAAACCAACAGGTTTGTGTGACGCGCTGTGTCGCGCCGTCGTGATGGACAGAAGGGCCAGGAAGCAATCGGACACACGGCCCGAGTTTCCTCTTCCTCTTGGGCTGTTCCCACGTGGCGTCCCCTAGGATTGCCAAACTGGGATCTGACTTGGTTTTCCTTTATTTTTCCTGGCTAAGGAGATGGGAGAGAAAAACGATCACGCACGGAAACAGGCTTCTGGATTTCTTGTTTCCATCAGCTGGAGTTACATGTTCAACTGAGCTGCAAGCTCAGCAAACCTATCGAGGCACACGGCTGGTGGATGGAGGCTGCTCCAGATCCTGAAGGTAACTTTGAGACTGCAGGAGTTCTCTTTTGGATACCAGCTCCCAGGGCAGCAGGCTCTACGTGCTCTGCATGGCTGTAACTGTGCCTATTTTCTGCTTATTGGAAAACTTAGGAATGAAGACATGAAAGAAAATCACCCCATCTCCATATTGCCACTGATGGTGGTAAAAAAAACACACCAAACAACTGTAAGAATCAAGAGAGCTTATTGTTTCAATATAAGAAATTCAACCTAGAAGTAAATTTGAGAGGAAAAATAGGGAAGAACCAGTCAAAATTGGGAAAAAAAAAAGGCTGAAGTGGCGTTCTTATTAATATTCCATATTACACAAATGTATTCTGTTTCAGAAACAAACCGTAATCAGTGACATAGGTGCAAATTCATAAATCAGGGCTGCACACACATCATTTTAGTACTGAATCAGATCCGCTGGCTGAGAAGTCCCAAAATGAGCTGTGGTGATAAAGACACCTCTGTCAGATGAGGCAGGCAGAGCTGAGCCCTGCTCTGTATTTTATATCCTATCGTATGTGTGTGTATGCACATATGGTGTGTGATACACCAGCCCTGTGTGGGTAATACAAATATTTCTCACTTCCCCAGCCCTTCACAAACCTGCTCCACTGCCGTTCTATAAGAGATGTTGGGAATGCAATTATTTCTGTAGGGCAGATTAGACCAACGCTGTGGAATCCTGCTGTGGTTGTTTGGGTTGGAGGATTTGATCCTGCTCAGCACGGTGTTCTGTGTACAAACGTGTTCCTGATCAGAACCAGAATGGCTCATCTCCTGTGCTGAGCTGGGAGCAGCTGCTGTGGGCTCTGTGCAAGTATTGCTGAATGAATCATAGTCACAGAAGGGCTTCGGTTGGAAGGAACCTCACAGATCAGCCAGTTCCAACCAATGGCCCTGGGCTGGGTGCATCGTGGTCCTTTTCAACCCAGGCCATTCTAGGATTCTGTGATTTTATGGATCCTTATGGCACCCTATGGATCCCTATGGCATCCTATGGATCCTTATGGCACCCTATGGATCCCTATGGCATCCTATGGATCCTTATGGCACCCTATGTGTCCTTATGGCACTCTGTGGGTCCTTATGGCACCCTATGGATCCCTATGTCACTCTGGATCCTTATGGCAACCTATGTGTCCATATGGCATCCTATGGATCCTTATGGCACCCTATGGGTCCTTATGGCACTCTGTGGGTCCTTATGGCATCCTATGGATTCCTATGTCACTCTGGATCCTTATGGTACCCTATGTGTCCATATGGCATCCTATGGATCCTTATGGCACCCTATGGGTCCTTATGGCACTCTGTGGGTCCTTATGGCATCCTATGGATTCCTATGTCACTCTGGATCCTTATGGCACCCTATGTGTCCATATGGCATCCTATGGATCCTTATGGCACCCTATGTGTCCTTATGGCACTCTGTGGGTCCTTATGGCACCCTATGGATCCCTATGTCACTCTGGATCCTTATGGCACCCTATGTGTCCATATGGCATCCTATGGATCCTTATGGCACCCTATGGGTCCTTATGGCACTCTGTGGGTCCTTATGGCATCCTATGGATTCCTATGTCACTCTGGATCCTTATGGCACCCTATGTGTCCATATGGCATCCTATGGATCCTTATGGCACCCTATGTGTCCTTATGGCACTCTGTGGGTCCTTATGGCATCCTATGGATTCCTATGTCACTCTGGATCCTTATGGCACCCTATGTGTCCATATGGCATCCTATGGATCCTTATGGCACCCTATGTGTCCTTATGGCACTCTGTGGGTCCTTATGGCACCCTATGGATCCCTATGTCACTCTGGATCCTTATGGCACCCTACGTGTCCATATGGCATCCTATGGATCCTTATGGCACCCTATGTGTCCTTATGGCACTCTGTGGGTCCTTATGGCACCCTATGGATCCCTATGTCACTCTGGATCCTTATGGCACCCTATGTGTCCATATGGCATCCTATGGATCCTTATGGCACCCTATGTGTCCTTATGGCACTCTGTGGGTCCTTATGGCACCCTATGGATCCCTATGTCACTCTGGATCCTTATGGCACCCTATGTGTCCATATGGCATCCTATGGATCCTTATGGCACCCTATGGGTCCTTATGGCACTCTGTGGGTCCTTATGGCATCCTATGGATTCCTATGTCACTCTGGATCCTTATGGCACCCTATGTGTCCATATGCATCCTATGGATCCTTATGGCACCCTATGGGTCCTTATGGCACTCTGTGGGTCCTTATGGCATCCTATGGATTCCTATGTCACTCTGGATCCTTATGGCACCCTATGTGTCCATATGGCATCCAATGGATCCTTATGGCACCCTATGGGTCCTTATGGCACTCTGTGGGTCCTTATGGCATCCTATGGATTCCTATGGCATCCTATGGATCCTTATGGCATCCTATGGATCCCTATGTCACTCTGGATCCTTATGGCACCCTATGTGTCCTTATGGCATCCTATGGATCCCTATGGCATCCTATGGATCCTTATGGCACCCTATGGATCCCTATGGCATCCTATGGATCCCTATGGCATCCTATGGGTTCCTATGGCATCCTATGGATCCTTATGGCACCCTATGGGTTCCTATGACACCCTATGGATCCCTGTGACACCTTGTGGGTTCTCTGGGCAGCCTGCTCTGGTGGTTGGTGACCCTGCACACAACAGGGGGCTGGAATCAGATGAGCATCATGGTCCTTTTCTACCCAGGCCTTTCTATATCCTGCTTTCATCCATCAGGACCCCTAAGTCTTTCTCCATAGAGCTGAATAATTCAGTTGGCAATGACAAAAGCCATTCTAAGACTCTTACAAAGGTAGTGCTATAGGCCATCACTTCTCAACCTGAGACTTGTTCACAGTGAGCATTAGATCATAGAATCACAGAATCAACGGGGCTGGAAGAGACCTGCGAGCTGTTGGTGCTGCCCTTTCAGTGCGCTCACAACCCTAAAATAAGCACCAGGCTCCTGCTGCAGCGAATGGGAACTGGCAGCTTAGACTACAAGAGTCAGCACGCTGTGTAGGATGCTCCCACACAGACCTCTCCCTGCCCTTTGCTGTACCAGCTGTTCAGAGACAGCAGGAATTGCCTATTTTATGAACAGACCAGGATAAAATAGGGTTTTATATAGCTGCATTTCCAACCCCCTACCAGACTTAGGTGACCAGACCGGATACCAAAAGTAAAGGTGCTGTTTTCTTTTTAATTTAACCGTAGACTTTGGTGTTTAGGTACTAAAACATAAAATGGAAAATGGCAGCACTACTCACACTTTGCAGTTTAATGCCTGAATTCCCTCTTTAACCACAGCTCCAAAGCCAATAACACTAACTTCTCAAAAGTGAAGTACAGTTTCCGAGATAGAGACCTATAGAAATTAAATGAGAAGAATTATAAAGAATCAGCATTCGACCAGTTTCAGAATGGACTCGTTATGTAAATGGACTCAGAATGCAAAGGACCAATGAAAACTATGGGATGTGACGTTGCAGTCCCACTGCTGCCCGGTGACAGCTTCATGGTGCTGCAGCAATAGCATCTCTGGCTTTCTGAAAGAAGAGAAGTTGCCATCATCTTACATATCGAACAGGACACCCCTTGTGTATTTCCCCCTTCTACAGACTGCAAACAGCCATTAAATACACATTTTTTTGTAGTGCAACACGGAAGATTTATTGTTGCAGCGCTTCTATTGTGAACAGGTGGTAGGTAGAGCATGAAGCGTTCTAGCAGAGCCCACTTCAAAGGCTTTTCTACTTGATTGTGTTGAAAGTAATCTTCACTTGTTTTGCTTATTCAGGCTCATTCGCTTGCCCTGAAAGAGTCATACATCAATTAGCGTGATATAAAACACTTGAAGATGAAGATGAGGAGTTCAGCCCCCTTGATCTTCAGGAAGCAGATGGTTAATTGTCCTGCTCGAAAAGGGCCTGGATTGAGGCAGTGCCTCTGACCAAAGGAATGTGGATGCGTCTGAAGGCAGCCAGGTGTGGAACACTGCAGCCTTCTGTGGTTTTTTGCAGCAGCGAAAATAAGGAACATGGACAGAACTCTCATGGTATGGAAGCAAGTAGTTGGGAAGATTGGAAGGCAAAAGGATTTATCTCTTTTCCCTTCTGGTTTGTCCCAGGGAAAGCAGTATGGTTGTTCCAAGCAGTGAATTCCTGTTCAGCTGGGACAAATGCCTTCTGTACCGAGCTCCCATTCACTGTTCCGGCTTCGTTAGGGGGCTGACGAGGCCTGGGTTGAACTCTTCCATATTGGCTCCTCGTGTTGTTGGGAGGAATTTGATATCGGAAGACTCTGCAGGGCAGATTTGCATATGGTTCCATAGGCCTGAGAATAACTGCCCATGGACGCCTTGGGATCGCCGGCAGCTCCCACGTTCGCGGTCATATGGAACATCTTTTTACTGCATTTCTGAAGGGGGCGAACGTCTTTGCTGTGGAGTTGAGTATTTCGTGGGTGCTGTGTGAGAAATAAAAGCCGAGGCAGTTAGGAATCTGCAAACAGCTTTCTGAAGTACAAAGAAGGAGCACAGAATTTGCATCACCTGAGTAGTAGAAGGCATCGTGAAGGTTAACTAGCAAACATTAAGGACAATGTGGTGAAAATGGCATGAGGAAGAAAGGCTTTAGAATAGCAACGTCAAGTATGAGCTAATGGCACTGGAGCAAAAAGGCCTGTTTGGGTAGTAACTATTTCCAAAGGTAGTGAATGCTGTACATAAATGCACAAAACAGACCATCGTTCCCCAAAATCCCCTCCTGGTTTCTGGCAATCAATTTCTGGCTTGGTGAGTGTCTGAGCTGGAGGCTGCAGACGGACACCAATCCCAGAATAAAGGTTAATCGTGTGCCAATGACTCAGACTGCCCAAATGGCTGAGGACAGGAGTTGCTGGAGCCTGGCTGGGCGCTGAAAATGAGCGCGGAGCAAGTTGGAATGTCAGAACTTCTCAGCTGCTGCTGAGAAAGATGGAAAAGTCGTCATTTCACAGAATCACAGAATGACAGAACTGTAGGGGTTGGAAGGGAGCTGCAGAGCTCATGGAGTCCAACCCCCTGCCCAAGCCGTTCCTACAGCAGGTCGCACAGGTCGGCATCCAGGCAGGTCTGGAACATCTGCAGAGCAGGAGACTCCACCACCTCCCTGGGCAGCCTGCTGCAGTGAACAGTGGGACCATAGAGACACGTTGGGACCCATAGAGACACATTGGGAGCCATAGAGACACATTGGGACCCATAGAGACACGTTGGGACCCATAGAGACACATCGGGACCCATAGAGACACACTGGGACCCACAGACTTCCCCCCCTCCCTGCAGCCTGTCCCATTGCTCCTCCCCTCACTGCACAGCCGTTCCTTCGCACATTGCTGCACAACTTCCTATGCTGCAGTTTCCAGCCGTTTCCCCTTGTCCTGTCTCCACTCACCACTGAAAACAGTCTGGCCTCGCCATGCTGCCCCCCACACCTCAGATATTTACAGACCTGGATCAGGTCCCCTCTCAGTCTCCTTTTCTCCATGCTGAACAGACCCAGTTCACTCAGCCTTTCTCCATAGCAGAGATGCTCCAGGCCCCTCACCATCTTTTGGCCCTCCGCTGGACTCTTCCCAACAGATCCCCGTCTGTTTTGTGCTGGGCAGCCCAGAACTGGACGCCGTGCTCCAGGTGAGGCCTCAGCAGGGCAGAGCAGAGGGGGAGGATCGCCTCGACCTGCTGGCCACGCTCTGTGCAATGCACCCCAGACTCATGCCATTGGCCCTCTTGGCCACAAGGGCACACTGCTGGCTCATGGCAACCTGTCGTCCACCAGGACACCCAGGTCCTTCTCCTCAGAGCTCCCCTCCAGCAGCTCATCCCCCATCCTGTACTGCTGCATGCCATTATTCCTCCCAAACACACGATCAGTCACAATGCTGATGGGCATCCAGTGCCACTGGCAGTGGACAGTGTGAGCCTTCTGGGGAACAGACACAAAGCACAGGCTGCGTGCAGCACGATCTTCTCCCTGTCAGGCACTTACAGCGACAGGCAGTGAGTCACAAGAACCCACAGAACCCACAGATGACGATGTTCGTATCTTTCACTGAGAAGCTGGCGAGGCTCAGAGAGGCTGTGGATTCCCCGGCCCTGGAGGAGCCCCAGGCTGGGCTGCATGGGGCCGTGGGCAGCCTCACGTCCTGCCTGACTCAGGCAGGGGCTTGGAAACGATGACCTTAGTGGCCCTTCCAACTCAAGCCATCCTGTGACTCCACAGTTCTCATGAATGCCTGGACTTCAATATTCCAGGGAAAAGTTTGTGCTCACGAAGCCACCCGTCAGCATTGGGTTTGTGGGAGGTGTAAGGTGAAAGCCACTCCTCTGCCCCCGGTGATTCCTTCACACGGGGTTTTAAACTACAGCACCAGACAAAACATTGGGAACGCAGGTATTGCAGCGCTGAGGATCAGAGCATGAAAGCTCCTGTCTGAATCTACAAGCAAGTTGTGACAGGTGATTTCCAGACACATTTCACTCAGCACACCATGCAGCACTACAGTACAGATGTTCACATATCCTCTGCAAGCCCAACTGTGTTACTGAACTCAGCTACTGGTACATTTGACTGACACTACAGGCAATGAAATTGCATTCCATCTGATGGGCACTCATTAATTAATAACTCATCGACATCACTTGCCTCTCATCCAAGTTTCTGTACCGAGTTACAAATCATGATCTTTGGTCACTGAACTTTCTTTCTGCGCATTACTGCTACTTACACGGGAAGGGTTCTGTACGCTTGCAGGAAGCTGAGCATTTGCATTTGCCCACATAATTTGTCTCCTCTGCTTCCCATCGCTGGCAGTTCTTCCCTGCTGAGGAGGTGGTGCAGAATGGTTCCTGATGACAGCACCAGAATTTGCATTACCTGCTGGAGGAAAAACGTGAGAAAAAGTAGGAAAATCAGGAGGACAAAGAATGCATTGAGGTAGGGACAGAATATAAAAACAGAGTCGGACTTTGCCACTTCCCTTCCTCTTACAGGACAGAAATATTCAGAATGAATCACAGAACCATAGAAAGGCCTGGGTTGAAAAGGACCACGATGATCATGGAGTTCCAACCCCCTGCTGTGTGCAGGGTCACCAACCAGCAGACCAGGCTGCCCAGAGAACCCATGGGATGCCATAAGGATCCATAGGGTGCCATAAGAATCCATAGGGTGCCATAGGGATCCATAGGGTGCCATAAGAATCCATTGGGTGCCATAGGGATCCATAGGGTGCCATAGGGACCCATAGCAGTGCCATAAGGATCCATTGGGTGCCATAGGGATCCATAGGGTGCCATAGGGACCCATAGCAGTGCCATAAGGATCCATTGGGTGCCATAGGGATCCATAGGGTGTCATAGGGACCCATAGCAGTGCCATAAGGATCCATTGGGTGCCATAGGGATCCATAGGCTGTGCTAAGGATGCATAGGTTTCCTTGAGGCCCTGCAGATACATAGGTCACCTTTGGGTGCCATAAGGATCCATAGGGTGTCCTAAGAATCCATAGGGTGTCCTAAGAATCCATAGGGTGCAATTGGGATCCATTGGGTGCCATAAGGATCCATAGGGATGCCCTGAGGATGCGTGGGGTGCCATAGGGACCCATAGAATCACAGAATCCCAGCATGGCCTGGGTAGATACAGGAGCACAGCGCTCACCTGGTTGCAACCCCTGCTGTGTGCAGGTCGCCAACCAGCAGCCCAGGCTGCCCAGAGCCACATCCAGCCTGGCCTCCAATGCCTGCAGGGATGGGGCATCCACAGCCTCCTTGGGCAACCTGTGCCAGTGCCTCACCGCCCTCTGGCTCAAAAACTTCCTCCTCACATCCAACCCAAACCTCCCCTGTCTCACTTTAAAGCCATTCCCCCTTGTCCTGTCACCACCCACCCTCACACACAGCCGTTCCCCTCCTGTTTCTCCGCTCCCTCCAAGCACTGAAGGCCACCATGAGGTCTCCCCGCAGCCTTCTCTTCTCCAAGCCCAACCAGCCCAGTTCCCTCAGCCTTTCTCTCAGGAGAGCATTCACTGGACCACAGCAGTACCTACTTTGAACAGCACAGTGTGTGATGGGGTTGTAGATCACACCGATCTTTGATGTTGAGAAGTCTTTGCTCTGGTTGGATACCTCTGCCTGGACACTGGCTGTGCTTCCAGCATCCCTGTGTGGATGTTTTGGCAGAGGTGCTGGTGGCATTCCCTGGCTTTTCCTGGTGGTTAAAGTCACAGGATTGGAATATGGAAAGAATGGTCTGGGTTGAGATTGACTCGATTCAGTGTCTCCTCTCTGCGTTTGCTCCTTTGGGTGGCTATTTACTTTCTTTTGAAGGATCATCTACAGAAAAAAGAGAAGCTGGTTAGACTTAAAACAGCTAAGAAGCAAAGCAGAGGGATAAAACACAAACAAACGTTTGTAGGAGACAAACACGCAAATACATTATTTCCCAGGATATGAAATAATTACAGTTTGCAAATTAATTTGGCATCGGAAAGAAGATAAACATAATATTCTCAGCAGAAAGAAAGAATGGGCTGAAGCATTAAGAAAAAGGTTGGGCTCAATAGATGATTTTAGTACATCTTGAGGGGGAATATCAGTACACAAAGTCGGCATTAAGCATTTCAAAGGCAGAATCGATGCACCAAGGAAAAGGGAACTGTGCTGCTTCTTCCCATCTCCCTCTAGAATCCTGTTAAGCCGATTCATGAATGGTCAGACATTCACTCCAGCTCCTTCACAGCCTTCTCTCAGCTCCCTCTGCATGGCTGTTACTACAGGATGCTTTGGGTCGGAAGGGACCGGTTAGGCCTGTTAGCCTGACCTCGGTGCCAGGGAAGGTGATGGAGCAGATTGTCTGGAGGGAGATCATGCAGGGGGATCAGGCCTAGCCAGCATGGGTTCGTGAAGGGCAGGTCCTGCTTGACCAACCTGATCTCCTTCTATGACCCATCTGGTGGATGAGGGAAAGGCTGTGGATGCTCTGCCTGGACTCCAGCACAGCCTTTGGCGCTGCCTCCCACAGCATCTCCTGCAGAAGCCGGCAGCTTGGATGGCTGCAGTGTGGGCTGGGTGAGGAGCTGCATGGAGGGCCGGGCTCAGAGAGTGGTGGTGAATGGAGTCAAATCCAGCCGGCGACCGGTTGTGAGCGGTGTTCCCCAGGGGTCAGTGCTGGGCCTGGGCTCTGCAATATCTCTATTGATGACCTCGATGAGGGCATCGAGTGCAGCCTCAGTAAATTCGCAGATGGCACCAAATGGGCTGGAAGTGTGGATCTGCCTGGGGGTAGCGAGGCCCTACAGAGGGATCTGGACAGGCTGGAGAGCTGGGCTGAAGCCCATGGGATGAGGTGCAACAAGGCCAAATGCCGGGTCCTGCACTTCGGCCACAACAACCCCAGGCGACGCTGCAGGCTTGGGGCGGTGTGGCTGGAGGACGGCGTAGAGGAAATGGAGCTGGGGGTATTGATGGATGCTGGGCTGAACAGGAGCCAGCAGTGTGCCCAGGTGGCCAGGAAGGGCAAGGGCAGCCTGGCCTGCATCAGAAATGGCCAGCAGGAGCAGGGAGGGGAGCATCCATCCCCTGTGCTCAGCTCTGTGAGGCCGCACCTCGAGGGCTGGGTCCAGTTTTGGGCCCCTCACTGCAAGAAAGACATGGAGGGCCTGGAACGTGTTCAAAGGAGGGCAATGAAATGGTGAGGGGTCTGGAACACAGGGCTGTGAGGAGAGGCTGAAGGAGCTGGGAATGTTCAGGGTGAGAAGAGGAGCTGAGGGCAGAGCTCACTGCTCTCTATGGCTGCTGAAGGCAGGCTGCAGGGAGCTGGGGGGCGGCCTCTGCTCTCGTGCCATCAGTGATGGGAGCAGAGGGAACGGCTTCAAGCTGCGGCAGGGGAGATTCAGGCTGGACATGAGGAAGAATGAGGTGTCAGAAAGGTGGGCAGCACTGCAATGGATGCCCAGGGAGGTGGGGGAGGCGCCGAGCCTGGGGGTGTTGAAGGCAAGGCTGGGTGCTGTGCTGAGGGCCGTGGTTCAGTGGGAGCTGCTGGTGATGGGGGAGCGGTTGGACTGGGGGAGCTTGGAGGTCTTTTCCAACCTTGGTGATTCTATGATTCTATGTCCTTTAAGTGCAGGCTGTTCCACCCTGCTGTAGGCAGCGGCAGCCCCCACGGCCCCGTCCAGCCTGGCCTCCAGTGCTTCCAGGAAAGGACACCCACAGATCCACAGCCTCACCCTGCAACCCATTCCAGTGCCTCCCCATCCTGACAGTAAAGAATTTCTGCCTAATTTCTCCTCTCTGTGCCCCCTCTTCCAGCTCAACCCATTCCCCCAGCATCAGAACCCCTCCGAGGTTTCGGGTCTTGGTGCAATCTGCTCTCACCCTCCTCTGATCGCAGCCATGCCCAGTTTCACGCATGACAAGAATCACTTAAAACTTGTTTCCTACCCTTTAACCTCGACTATGAGCAGCCTGCTAACATTTAGAACATCTTTTCTATGTTCAGTTTCCATTTAGGCATCACTCCTAACACTTTTCCACAGCAAAATTTGCTAGTTTCTTTCTCTATCAAAGACCTCAAATATATTTGAAGTAGGTTCAGTTCTCTTTTTCTTCAAACCAACTTTATTTTCCCTCACCCTGGGAAGGTGGGCACCTTTAGCAGCCATTCTCATTGCACTTTTCCATCTGTAAGCTTCCTTCTCAGTCTTCTCTTCCCACTGCCACTCTTTCCAGTGCCTGTTTCACTACCTTCAAACTCCTACAATCATTTTCCAGCTCCTGCTCTTCTCACCGTCTTCCTGCTCTGCCTCCTAATGATAAATTGTTCATCCTGAAATCGCATCCCCTTTTGCTGCTCCTTTGAATTCTCTCGTTTATTCACTCTGGCTTTCCTCCCCAGCCTCTCACCGCTGTGCAGCACAGTCCATTCCATCCCATCCCAGTTACATCTGATTTGTCTCTCTGTCCTTTCTCTCCCTTAAGCATTACTCAAATGTGAGCTTCAGTTACCTGTGCTGCCTGCAGCCCTTCTCGCTCCTCCTCTGTTCTTTTACAGCACATCTCACCCCCTCACCTTATTTCACCCATTCTGTACCCACCTACAGCCAAATTACGGGGCCAGTTTAGAACCAGCATCAACGTGTGATCCTCATTCCATGCCCTCTTCTCCCTTTCCAGCTGAAGCTCTCATTTTTCTTCTTTTTTAACCCATTCTTTTCCCCCTTTTTTAAACCAAAGGGAAAGTCCAGCTTTTATTTCCCTGTTGATTTTAGCACATATACCGAAGCTACCGGAACATTGCTTTCCCTTTTTCCCTGCGCAGTCCAAGCTCCAGCATCACCTTTTTTTTTTTCTTTTTCCCCTCGATTATTACATCATTTCTGATTTTTCAAGTTCTGTATGTCTCCACATTACTGTGTCCAGATACGGCTCCTAGGACTCGTGGGACATCCCTTATTTCTTCCATACAAAGAGACAGACTCTTCCCAAACGACAAGGTTATCCATCACAGGACTTATGGAGCTGCATTTATCCTTCACTTGCTCTTCCTTCTCTGTTAATAGCTCTGCCATGTGCAGACAGGAGACAGAGAGCAGCCCCATAGGAAGGGATGTGGGGGTTCTGGTGGTTGGCTTCCCCATAACGGGGAATGGAGGAGCTGATTTCAGCTCTTTTGTGATGGCAACAGGGAATGGCACGGAGCTTTGCTGGATGGGGGTCGTGTTAGGGGTTAGGAAAAGGGTGGTGGACATGGAACAGGCTGCCAGGACAGTGGGCATGGCCCTGGGATGCTGCAGCTCAAGGAGTGTTGGGACACTGCTCTCAAACATGGGGTTTGGGAGGTCCTGAGTGGAGGCAGGAGATGGAATCAGTGATTGATCCTGGCGGGCAGCTGCCAACCTTTGGAGCGTTCTATGATGCTGCAGTTCCGAGATCTGTCAGTTCTGTGTTTGTGATGCACTGTGCAATGGCTCTTGACAGCTACTGACTGAACAATTAACTGTATTTTATATGTGCACAGCCACAAAGGAGCTCAGAGAGAGAATGGAAGCACCAGACCCCAAATAACAGCGCCAAGCTTCTCCCAGGCCATCAGCCCACCCGAGATCTGCACAAACAGGAGAGCACAGGGCTGCGCCATGGGAACCCAAGCTGAGATCTCCTGAGGAAGGAGAAGCAAAGAGCTGCAATGGGCCCCTGCCAGAGCTGTCCCCAAAGCCCACCAACCCCATCATCCGGGTGTGAAACCCACCCTGAGCAGTGATCTCCAGATCACCTGAAAGGCAGCTGCTGCCTAGGAGCTGGCCACATTATGGGATGCAGGGGAAAAGCAGTTTGGTTTCACGCAGGAATTATTATGGGGTGCTTAAGGAAGGAACCAAAGGCAGGAAAGAAGTTTAGGCGATTTGCAGAAAAACAAGTGTGGAAAATCAGTGGTTAAAGGTCTTCAAACAGTCAGTCTCATGTAAAAAGCTGGACTTATGCTTATCTGCACCTAATCAATGCAATTTGCTCTACCTTACCAATATTTTTTAACTCTTTCCTGTGAGAGGGGCTCTAAATTTTCCTGTATGTATGACTACAGCTCTGAAGGCTCACCTGCCCATTATGCCAGCAGCTGTGTGCAGGTGTGCAGGCACAATGGGCAGCAAAGATGAAGGCCCTCTCGTTAGTGAATGGCTCCATCTGTCTGGAGCACAAAGGTAAGTGGGTCCCCACGGGCCAGCCTGGCAGTGAGAGCACCTCTGTCTGTCCAGGTTTGAAAGCACAAGGTTTGGGAGCACAAGTGGCACCAGATAAAGGACATGGGAAATCCAGGCCATCTATGCATAATCTGTACCTGCAACTGGAGTTGGGCAGGGACTCATGTTGTAATGCAGTAACTGGGGGGATCATAGAATCATAAAATGGCCTGAGTTGAAAAGGACCACAATAATCACTGAGTTCCAACCCCCTGCTGTGTGCAGGGTCACCGACCACCAGACGAGGCTGCACAGAGAACCCACAGGGTGCCATAAAGATCCATAGGGTGCCATAGGGTGCCATAATCAGAATCATCACAGAACCCCAGCATGGCCTGGGTTGCACAGGAGCACAGCGCTCACCTGGTTGCAACCCCTGCTGTGTGCAGGTCGCCAACCAGCAGCCCAGGCTGCCCAGAGCCACATCCAGCCTGGATGGATGGGGCAGACACAGTAAAGAAGAGGTAATGAATTGTGAGGAAGAGATCAAAGGCTGATGGAATCAGGCTGTAAATACAATAGCAAGCCTTGGATAAATTGTGAACCTGGAGTACTCAATAAGGGGGAAGTGGGAGGAGTTGTTGGTGTTGGGGCACTGGGGATACAGGGCTGTGATTTGGTTTCAGCTGTGTGCTCCTGTTTGCAGGATGTCCACCACTGCAATTGCAAATTTACACTTTTTCACAGGAGATCTGGTCTCCAAAAATCATTTCTTTCTCACACTACTGGCAGGAACTGGGGACGCACAGCAGCAGTCGCCTCATTTCTCAGGTTGATGGATAGAACACATTTTGTTCTAACAGGTCTGGGGCCCCCAGCACAAGAAGGACAGGGAGCTGTGGGAGAGGGTGCAGAGGAGCCACAAAGATGATCAGGGGCTGCAGCACCTCCACTGCAAAGACAGGCTGAGGGAGCTGGGCTCGTTCAGCATGGAGGAGAGAAGCTGCGGGGTGACCTCAGTGCAGCCTGCAGTGCCTAAAGGGAGCCTGCAGACAGGAGGGGAGTCAGCTGTTGGGAAGGGGAGATGGCAGCAGGATGAGGGGGATGGTTTGAAGCTGAGGGAGGGCAGCTGGAGGTTGGATGTCAGGGGAAGTTGTGTGCTGTGAGAGCGGTGAGGGGCTGAACAGCTGCCCAGAGAGGCTGTGATGCCCCGTCCATCCCTGGAGGTGTTCGAGGCCAGGTTGGATGGGGCCCTGGGCAGCCTGGGTTGCTGTGAAATGTGGAGGTTGGTGGCCCTGCTGTGGTGGGGGTTGGAGCTTCATCATCCTTGCAGTCCTTTCCAACCCAAGTGTTCTGTGATTCTGTGTGAATGATATGAAACACCACGCTGTCACCGTAAGGATGTAAGGAAAGCCCAAGGGAAGGCAAATAGAAGAAAATGGCAGAATTCAGTCAGTCCAAGAATGACAGATCCTTGGGGGGATTAAGGCTTCAGAAAACAGGGCAAAAGAATGTACCTCATACAGTTTGTTTCGATATTCTGCCACAGACAGCTGAGTGTCATCAGCTAAAGGAAGAATCACATCGTAACCCAGAGAGGGCTCCGTGGCAGGGCAGTGAAACCTAGGAAGATGACAGCATGGCGTAAGGCACTGAGACTAAACCAGCTCCACAGATTAATATTATGCTGAATTAACTGTTGTTCAATCATCTAGCGTGACCTCTAGAGTAAACAGGCTTGGAGAGGGTTAGGGATTAACTTCTTTTTTTCTTTCCACAATTAGCATAAAGGCACCTCATGCTGAAAGCAGCTCTCTAACATCTGAGCAGAATGCAGGGATTGGCACACTGGCATTGCTCACCTTTTCACATAGGGATGCTGCAGGGCCTCCTCTGCCGTCAGTCGTTTGTCAGGGTTAAACACTAAAAGCTTCTTCAGAAGATCCAAGGCAGGCAAAGGAGTGGAGGATGGTAAAATCTCCTCAAACGTTACCCGTTGCCTGCAAGTTAGGAAGCAATGAGATAAGCTCACATCATCTATTTCACAGTCCTCAGGGTCCTGAGAGTTGGAAGGGACCTGAGGGCACTGCTCCTTCATTGTGCCTTCGTTGTGCCTTCTTTGGTACAGAGGGGACCATTACAGCTGGAGTCAGGACTCTGGTTCAGCCACAGCACCCATCTGCCTGCCCTCACATCCAAAGATCCTCTCACTCCCCCGAGGCACAGCACAGTGCAACAAGTTCTCTCCCTCTGTGGCACAGACGAGGCAACTTTTGGTGTTTCATCACTTCAGGAAGTCGTGCCAGCTTGGGTGTGAAGTCCCACACAGCTGGAGGTGAAATTCACTGCAGGTATTTGCCCAAATTCCCTCACACACCTCACGCCCGGTGACTCGAGCATCTGTGGGCACATCCCTCTGTGGCGTTCATAAATGGATGTTTATCCTTCGGAAAGCCAGAAGGAGACTATGGGAGGCCAGCTGAAGAAGTCATCATAAAAAGGCACGCATTGGTCACATGAGCAGCGAGAGACCTGATGGAGTTTGAGGAGGTTTAGGTTGGACATAAGGAAGAACTTCTTCTCTCAAAGGGTGCTCAGGCCCTGCAATGGCTGCACAGGGAGGTGGTGGAGTCGCCGTCCCTGGCGGCGTTCAAGAGGCATCTGGATGAGGAGCTGTGAGATGTGGTTTAGTGCTGGTGGTGGCAATGGTGATGAGGAGATGGTTGGACTGGATGATCTTATAGATCGTTTCCAACCTTGTGATTCTATGATTCTGAGTGGATCAAGGTCTGAGCCCTCACCCAACCCTCTAAACATCAGGTTTATCACTGAGCATCCAGAGAATCCACACAGCTCATAGCTAGGAGGACAGTACTGCCAATTCCCTGATGAGGAGGGATGCCCAGACCATGGCAGATACGGGTACAAGTCATTAGAAACTGGTGCCTAGCTTGCTATGGCCTTAGGCTTGTGCAGAAGTGTTGCATTTCCTAATATTTACTAATTAGGTGTGGAATAATTGACTTAAGCAGAGTTATGTTGTGGTCTGTGTGAATAGCAGGAGAATTCAACAGAACCACGAGACATACAATGAAAAAACCTGAAAATCACACTGAGAGTCATTAAACAGCTGGAACGAAGCTGTCAGCCTAAATAGATTCATGTTCTCCACGTGTGAACCAATGATATTACATAGCTCATGTAATAAGAAGTATTACATGAGTAATATTAAGTAAGTAATAAGTAAGTTGTAGTACCTCCTATTTACTTCCCTGGAAACGACAGCAGTTACAAAGAGCACAGTGACACTGTTTGAGAGAGCAAATTCTGGGCTACGAAACACAATCTCTAAACACAGTCACCACTGCTATGCATTTCTGCCACTTCTACCTACGCTTCCATGTCAGACACCATTCTGCCAGACAGCCATCTGTCACACGACAACAGAATGTAATGGAATATTGGTGGGAACGTTCAGCCTCTCCTGCCGTACCACCAACATCCACCTGTGATGCTGTGGGCCTACATGCTAAAATAAGCCCCCATAGACACCCAAACAACTCAGGAAAGTAAAATTTCTAATTTGGAGAAAGTACACATGGCAACAGTTTGCAACCATAGAATCATGGAATGGCCTGGATCATGGAGTTCCAAACCCCTGCTGTGTGCAGGGTCACCAACCAGCAGACCAGGCTGCCCAGAGAACCCATGGGGTGCCATAAGAACCCATAGGGTGCCATAGGGATCCATAGGGTGCCATAAGAACCCATAGGGTGCCATAGGGATCCATAGGGTGCCATAGGGATCCATAGGGTGCCATAAGAACCCATAGGGTGCCATAGGGATCCATAGGGTGCCATAGGGATCCATAGGGTGCCATAAGAACCCATAGGGTGCCATAGGGATCCATAGGGTGCCATAGGGATCCATAGGGTGCCATAAGAACCCATAGGGTGCCATAGGGATCCATAGGGTGCCATAGGGATCCATAGGGTGCCATAAGAACCCATAGGGTGCCATAGGGATCCATAGGGTGCCATAAGAACCCATAGGGTGCCATAAGAACCCATAGGGTGCCATAGGGATCCATAGGGTGCCATAAGAACCCATAGGGTGCCATAAGAACCCATAAGGTGCCACAGGGATCCGTAGGGTGCCATAAGAACCCATAGGGTGCCATAGGGATCCATAGGGTGCCATAGGGACCCATAGGGTGCCATAGGAACCCATAAGGATCCAGAGGGTGCCATAATCATAGAATCATCCTAGAATGGCCTGGGTTGCACAGGAGCACAGCGCTCACCTGGTTCCAACCCCTGCTGTGTGCAGGTCGCCAACCAGCAGCCCAGGCTGCCCAGAGCCACATCCAGCCTGGCCTCCAATGCCTGCAGGGATGGGGCATCCACAGCCTCCTTGGGCAACCTGTGCCAGCACTGGCAGGTAACACTGGGATAACTTTTTGTACACACTAAACAGCAGCTGTTGACATCTGAGACACATTTAACATACAGAGCTTACCGGGAACTCATGCGGTCAATAATTGAGGCCCTGTAGTCTGATTTCATAGCCATAATATCTGCAATAACAAAATTACAGTCGACGATCAGCAGAGCTTTGTAGTTTATGCAGGAAAGCAAATATATGGCATTAAAATGGCATAGAGGAAATCAGCCTAATAAATGTCATAGAAAATTATTCTAACAGAGATCAGAAGGAAATCTTATGGAGTGGGGACAGAATATTTACTTACACATTTTCTAATACTGTTCACAGTTTCTATTTACATTCTCACGGGTTTCATAAACATGTGCTCCTATACTCCATAGCTGGAAGCACCAAGACATGTGAGGCAAAACGACCTGCTCCAAAGCACTGCTTTGCACAGAGAATGAGAGATCCAGCTGTTTGCTCCGGCACTTCTGGGTTCTTTTTGACTGATGACCATGAGCTGCTTCCTGGACGGATCTGTCAGACCCTTTTAGTCAACAGTTGCAATGGAATCGTGGTTTTTTTCAGAATCTTGCTTCTCAGTTCCCTACAAATCTCATGGAAAAGTTGCTGCTCACAGTTCAGTTTTCCTTGTTTGAAAAGTTTCATCCCTATGGCACTCTATGGGTCCCTATGGGTCCTTATAGCACTCTATGGGTCCCTATGGGTCCCTATGGGTCCTTATAGCACCCTATGGATCCCTATGGCACCCTATGGGTCCTTATAGCACTCTATGGGTCCCTATGGGTCCTTATAGCACCCTATGGATCCCTATGGCACCCTATGGGTCCCTATGGGTCCTTATAGCACCCTATGGCACCCTATGGGTCCCTATGGGTTCCTGTGGCATCCTATGTGTCTTTATAGCACCCTATGGATACCTATGGCACCCTATGGGTCCTTATAGCACTCTATGGGTCCCTATGGGTCCTTATAGCACCCTATGGATCCCTATGGCACCCTATGGGTCCTTATAGCACTCTATGGGTCCCTATGGGTCCCTATGGGTCCTTATAGCACCCTATGGATCCCTGTGGCACCCTATGAGTCCCTATAGGTCCTTATAGCACCTTATGGCACCCTATGGGTCCTTATAGCACCCCATGGCACCCTATGGGTCCCTATGGGTTCCTGTGGCATCCTATGTGTCTTTATAGCACCCTATGGATCCCTCACTTGAAGGGTGGACTGTTGGATGGATTAGGACACAGCCAAAGGGTTGTGATCAATGGTTCTGTGTCAGGGTGCAGGAGGACAAGTTTGTGTCCCTCAGGAGTCGGTCTTCAACGTCTCCATCAATGACGGACGACGGCATCGAGTGCAGCCTCAGGGAGTTTGTGATAACAGCAAGCTGAGTGCTGCAGTCCGAACACTGAAGGAAGGGAAGCCATCCAGAGGGACCTGGACAGGCTGGAGAAGTGAAATCTAACGAGGTTCAGTAGGGCCAGGTGCAGGTGCCGCATTTGAGTTGGGGCAAACCCAGGTATTGATAGAGACTGGGCAAAGAACCCCATGAGAGCAGCCCTGCGGAGAAGGACTGGGGGTCCTGGTAGATGAGAAGCTGGACATGAGCAGAGGGCTGGAGCAGCTCTGCTGTGAGGAAAGGCTGAGGGAACTGGGATGGTTTCGCTTGGAGAAGAGAAGGCTGAGGGGAGACCTCATGGTGGCCTTCAGTGCTTGGAGGGAGCGGAGAAACAGGAGGGGAACGGCTGTGTGTGAGGGTGGGTGGTGACAGGACAAGGGGAATGGCTTGAAAGTGAGACAGGGGAGGTTTGGGTTGGATGTGAGGAGGAAGTTTTTGAGCCAGAGGGCGGTGAGGCAGTGGCACAGGTTGCCCAAGGAGGCTGTGGATGCCCCATCCCTGCAGGCATTGGAGGCCAGGCTGGATGTGGCTCTGGGCAGCCTGGGCTGCTGGTTGGCGACCTGCACACAGCAGGGGTTGGAGCTGGATGATCTTTGAGGTCCTTTTCAACTCAGGCCATTCTATGATTCATTCTATTATTTAGATTTCCAGACCAAAATTACAATTTACTATGACTACACCAGTCCAACTGAGGTATGGTACTGTGTTTTAAACCTTTGCCATTTTATAAAACTTAAAAATGTTCTGAAGGCCTTGTTCTTCCTTCTCATCTAATCAAAGACAGGTCTGTTTTATTACAAAATTAGCATTTCTCTATTAAGATTTCCTTCCTTGGGAAGATGTTAGAAGAAAATCTAATGGATATCTTCTTTCTGATCCAGACAGGCTGCTTTCTTACACTCTTTTTATCTCTTCTTTAAGTAACTTCCTCCATAGGGAAAAGCCTTACCTTCTGAGGATGGGGCAGGAATGACCCTCAAGATCTGCTCTATTTGATTGATGGTTGATGTTCCAGGAAAAAGAGGTTTCCCA
This sequence comes from Tympanuchus pallidicinctus, assembly GCF_026119805.1. Lineage (NCBI taxonomy): Eukaryota > Metazoa > Chordata > Aves > Galliformes > Phasianidae > Tympanuchus > Tympanuchus pallidicinctus. The sequence goes on along the minus strand of NW_026294783.1, from coordinate 27,269 downwards.
AGCAGCAGCTCGCCCAGAATGCAGCCAATGCTCCACATGTCCACCCCTTTAGTGTAGCTACAAAGAAGAACAGAACAGAGTTTGGTCTGTCTTTTTAGTACCTGGCATTCCTATAATCTATTTTGCCTTATTTTGCAAGAAAATTAAGTAAGTTCTTTTATTCCATATAAAACCAGAGAAGGAAATATATTAAAGGTGGGTTTCAGAACAAGGCAACATCTACTGGTCACATTACCAACAGTGAAGATACAAAGCTGCTGCTTAGAAACAACTGATAGGTGTCATGTGATTTTTCAGGGCGTAATGCAGCTAGAAAGAATGATGGCAAACAGTGGATAAACCACAGAAAGGTTTGCATCGGAGCAGACCTTAAAGACAAACCAGTTCCAACCCCACTGCAACGTGCAGGGACTTCCCAGATTGCTCAGAGCCTCATCCAGGTGCCTTGAGCAGCTCCAGGGATGGGACGTCCTCACCTTGTCTGGGCAAACTGATCCAGTGCCTCCCCACTTTTACATCCTACCTTTTACTCCCCTTCTCCTATCACCACGCGCCCTTGTAAAAAGTCCCTTCCCAGCTTTCCTACAGCCCTCCTTTAAATACTAAGAAGGTTTGAAGTCTCCCCGAAGTCTTTTCACTTTCCAGCTCTCAGCCTGTCTTCGTAGGAGAGGTGCTGCAGCCTCTGAGCATCCTTATGGCCTCCTCTGGACTCACTCCAACAGATCAAAACGACAGTCTGCACAACATCCAGATTTCAAACTTGGGGTATAAAACCCACACGTATTTTCTATCGGGAAGCATCAGCTAGTACTGAAAATCTTCCTTAGGCAAAAGCAGAATAAGCCAAAGCTTTCAGCTTCATCAGCAAAGAAAAGCAATGTGCTTGAAAAGATGATCAGGGGCTGCAGCACCTCCACTGCAAAGACAGGCTGAGGGAGCTGGGCTCGTTCAGCATGGAGGAGAGAAGCTGCGGGGTGACCTCAGTGCAGCCTGCAGTGCCTCAAGGGAGCCTGCAGACAGGAGGGCAGTCAGCTGTTGGGAAGGGGAGATGGCAGCAGGACGAGGGGGATGGTTTGAAGCTGAGGGAGGGCAGCTGGAGGTTGGATGTCAGGGGAAGTTCTGTGCTGTGAGAGTGGTGAGGGGCTGCAACAGCTGCCCAGAGAGGCTGTGATGCCCCGTCCATCCCTGGAGGTGTTCAAGGCCGGGTTGGATGGGGCCCTGGGCAGCCTGGGCTGCTGTGAAATGGGGAGGTTGGTGGCCCTGCTGTGGTGGGGGTTGGAGCTCCGTGATCCTTGGGGTCCCTTCCAACCTGGGCCATGCTGTGATGCTGTGAAAAGTAGCAAATTGAGGAAAAAATCTGCCTCCCTGAGTCCTTAAAGCCAAATTCTGAATAAGAGCACAGAGGCACTCAACAAAATTTTGCAATGAATCAGATTTAAGGAGAGAAAAAATAGGTTTGTGGGAGAAAAGACAATAAACAGATGAGCTGATATTGTAGGTAAGTGGTCAACCTAAGAAGCCAGGAAGGAAACATACATGTAATGAGAGAAGTTTAAATGCATGTTGAGAAAATGGACTGTTGACCTCCCACTGCACCCAGAGACATCCAAAATGAAAGGATTTAAGACTTCTCAATCAGAAATTTCCCCCAGCAGTGAAAGAATTGCACAGTGCCACCCCTTTGCTCATAGCAGGCCGTTACCTCCGGGAGGAAAGCAGGATCTCAGGGGCTCGGTACCAGCGCGTGGCCACGTATTCTGTTAAGGCAGGGCTGCTTTGTTCTTCATCCATCTGACACAAAGAACGGGCCAGCCCAAAATCACAGAGCTTCACAAAGCAGTCTGCATCCAGCAAGATATTCGAAGGCTGAATTGAAGAAGGGAAAACGAATAAGCTCTTTACGCTCTGAATGGCAGAAGGTCATCAACATCCTTCTACCAGTCGTGTTCTTCTCATACGTTTCCAGTTAGTGTTTAACAGAAAGGCTGATAGAAAGATAAGGCCTAGGAAGTGAAACATACCTTCTGATCCCTGTGAATAACATTTCCTGAATGGATGAATTTAGTGGCTTTCAGGAGTTGATAGAGAATGTAACACTTGTGGATGTCCTTCAGCACATTCCCCTTCTTAATGACAGCATGTAAATCTGTCTCTGTAATACACAGCAGGAGAAGATTACTGAGTTGCAAATATAAAATTGCTCCAAACCAGGCCAGGATGGACATTTTACAGACTGCAGCCTCTCAACTGAACTCTCAGTGGAGGTGAACGCTTCAACCGCTGATCGCATCGCGATAGAAGAACAGAATCGCAGACTACGGAAGGGACCCATAAGGATCATCAAGAGCAACTCCTGGCTCCACAGAAAGCACAGTCTGTCTGAGAGCACTGCTCAAACTCTTCTCTGACACTGATAGGCTTGGTGCCATGAACCCTTGGGGAGCTGCTTCAGTGCCTAGACACTCTCACTTAAGAACCTTTACCCACTTGACCCTCCCCTGCCATAGCTGCATGCTGCTCCTTCGGGTCACAGATCACAGAATCACAGAATCACAGAATCACCCGGGTTGGAAGGGACCTCAAGGATCACGCAGTTCCAACCCCCCTGCCCAGCAGGGCCACCAAACACACATTCAGATCAGGTTGCCCAGGACCCCGTCCAACCTGGCCTTGAACACGGCCAAGGACGGAGCATCCACAACCTCCCTGGGCAGCCCGTTCCAGGGCCTGACCGCTCTCCTTGTGAAGAACTTCCCCCTAACATCCAACCTAAAGGTCCAATGCAGACAGATCAGTGCTTCCCCCTCCTAAAGAAGCTGTGGGTCACCATAGGGAGACTTCATTGTGGCCTTCCAGAACTTGAAGGGAGTGGAGAAACAGGAGGGGAACGGCTGTGTGTGAGGGTGGGTGGTGACAGGACAAGGGGAATGGCTTGAAAGTGAGACAGGGGAGGTTTGGGTTGGATGTGAGGAGGAAGTTTTTGAGCCAGAGGGCGGTGAGGCAGTGGCACAGGTTGCCCAAGGAGGCTGTGGATGCCCCATCCCTGCAGGCATTGGAGGCCAGGCTGGATGTGGCTCTGGGCAGCCTGGGCTGCTGGTTGGCGACCTGCACACAGCAGGGGTTGCAACCAGGTGAGCGCTGTGCTCCTGTGCAACCCAGGCCATGCTGGGGTTCTGTGATCATTCTATGATTATGGCACCCTATGGGTTCTTGTGGCACCCTATGCATCTCTATGGCACCCTATCGGTTCTCTGGGCACCCTAGTCTGGGGGTTGGCAGCCCAGCCCACGGCAGAGGGTTGAAACTAAGTGACCATTGTGATCCTTTTCAACCCAGGCCAATCTATAATCTATAATTCTATACCTTCAAGTCTCAAATCCAAATCACTTAAAAAATATTAGAGATAACAGTCACTAAAATGGAACCTCCCAGCCACCAGTGACTGCAGTCAGTCTGAGCTCGAGCCTGCAGTCTCTATTATCACTGTAATATCTATTACTTGCAGATTATGCTACAGTAATTGCTCCATTATTACACAGTTTTGTTACAGTAGAACTACATACAGTCTCTTCTATATGCAATTCTGCCATCTCTTCTATCTCTCTAAGTCTTCTGATTTGATGCTCACTGCCTTCCTTCCCTTCCAACCCAACAATGCTCTCATCATTATTATTCCCTCCAAAGCATGGCTGCTGTTCCCATCTAATCACAACAGGGAAGGAAGAAAGATAACTTGCAAGACAGGCTATGTTTAAATAGCCAACAACGCTCAGTCACCCATAGACTCAAAAATGAGGTAGATGTCCTTGTTGTTCTGAGCTCGGATAACATCGAGCAGCTTGATGATATTGGGATGCTCTCCAAATTCCTGCAGAGGGAAGAGAGACCCAGCAGTCAAAGTCGAGTGAATCACACAAGAAAACTGTAATTATTTCCTTTTGTATTATTCTCTAGAACAAACAGTAATGTGCAGTTTCCTTCATTAAGCTTCTACTGAAATATAAGATGTATTTAATCTTCCTCCACAATATGGAACCAGTCAGTTATTCAAAAGTTCTGTATAAGGAATCAGTACTGCAAATGCTGCTGTGTTACGTGTGAGTAAAATTCAGTCACCAGCACTGGCACAGGTTGCCCAAGGAGGCTGTGGATGCCCCATTCCTCGAGGCATTCCAGGCCAGGCTGGATGTGGCTCTGGGCAGACGAATCAAACCATCTCTTCATTGCATTTGGGTCACTGTGTTTTATAGAATCATAGAACCATAGAATCACCAAGGTTGGAAAAGACCTCAAAGCTCCCCCAGTCCAACCGTTCACCTATTCCCAATAGCTCCTACTAAACCACGTCCCTCAGCACAGCATCCAGCCTTTCCTTCAACACCCCCAGGCTCGCTGCCTCCCCCACCTCCCTGGGCATCCATTGCAGTGCTGCCCACCTTTCTGACACCTCATTCTTCCTCACGTCCAGCCTGAATCTCCCCTGCCGCAGCTTGAAGCCGTTCCCTCTGCTCCCATCACTGATGGCACGAGAGCAGAGGCCGCCCCCCAGCTCCCTGCAGCCTGCCTTCAGCAGCCATAGAGAGCAGTGAGCTCTGCCCTCAGCTCCTCTTCTCACCCTGAACATCCCCAGCTCCTTCAGCCTCTCCTCACAGCCCTGTGCTCCAGACCCCTCACCATTTCATTGCCCTCCTTTGAACACGTTCCAGGGCCTCAATATCTTTCTTGCAGTGAGGGGCCCAAAACTGGACACAGCCCTCGAGGTGCGGCCTCACAGAGCTGAGCACAGGGGAACATGACTTTCTTGAATTTCTAATGACTGCTTTGCAAGGCAGCGAAAAAAAAAAAGTGAAAGGTCGTTTCAGTACTGAACACTGAACTTGGAAAAAGGACGAGAAGAAAATATGTGAACATCAGAGAGAACTGAAAAGCAAAGAGTATTGGGAAAATGGACCTTACCTGTAGGAACATAATCTCACGAAACGTTCTCTAGAAAGAAACAAAAAATCGTTATCACATTGCAGAATGACAGAAGAGAGCATGGACTTCCTGTGGGAAAGGAAAACCCATTCGCATTTCTAAGGGAGCGGAAAGCTTCATATAGCAGACAGGCTTGGGAACAAAACAAACAGTTGCTCCGTTAGGTGAGGATACGGGTGCTCTCCAGATTTAGATACTATAGGACATCCTATCCTCCATCCAGGTAAGTTCAGGTTGGATCTCAGGAGGAACTTCTCTACAGACAGGGCTGTTCAGCACTGCCATGGGCTGCCAGGGAGGCGGTTGGGTCCCAATCCCTGGTTGTGTATCACAGCCATTGGATGTGGTGCTCAGGGCCACGTAAATGTTATAAATGGTCTCTAACCTGAGCATCTGTTCTGTTCCTGAAAGCATCAAAAATCTTCTTAACTGCAACTATTTCTCCTGTCCTGCGATTAATTGCTTTCCATACAATGCCGTAAGCCTGCAGGGGGAAAGGACAGGTGAGTGGAACACTGCAGCATCCCAGCGGAATTCAGACCTTCAGCGTGGGAATTCAGTAGAGAAACTCAACAATTACCTACAAGAAAGAGAAATTAGTCCAATAATTAATACTTTGTTCATTGGAGGACTGAGAACATCTATACTCTGACCAAAGGACCTGAACCCATGTTTGACAAGGCAAGGGGGAATGGTTTTAAACTGATAGGGGAGGTTTGGGTTGGATATGAGGAGGAAGTTTTTGAGCCAGAGGGCGGTGAGGCAGTGGCACAGGTTGCCCAAGGAGGCTGTGGATGCCCCATCCCTGCAGGCATTGGAGGCCAGGCTGGATGTGGCTCTGGGCAGCCTGGGCTGCTGGTTGGCGACCTGCACACAGCAGGGGTTGGAACCAGGTGAGCGCTGTGCTCCTGTGCAACCCAGGCCATTCTAGGATGATTCTATGATTATGGCACCCTATGGATCATTATGGATCCCTATGGCACCCTGTGGATCCTTATGGCACCCTGTGGATCCTTATGGCACCCTGTGGATCCCTAAGGCACCCTGGGGATCCTTATATCACCCTGCAGATCCCTATGGCACCCTGCAGATCCCTATGGCACCCTGCAGATCCCTATGGCACCCTATCAATCTCTATGGCACCCGATCAATCTCAATCAATGTGGGTTCTCTGTGCAGCCTGGGCTGCTGGTTGGCGACCTGCACACAGCAGGGGTTGGAACTGGATGAGCACTGTGCTCCTGTGCAACCCAGGCCATGCTGGGATTTTATGATTATGGCTCCTTATGGGTCCCTATAGCACCCTGTGGATCCCTATGGCACCCCATGGGTTCTTATGGCAACCTGTGGGTCCCTAGGGCACACTATGAATCCCTATGACACCCTATGGATCCCTGTGGCACCCTATGGGTTCTCTGGGCAGCCTGGTCTGCTGGTTGGTGACCCTGCACACAAGCAGGGGGTTGGAACTCAGTGATCATCGTGGTCCTTTCCAACCCAGGCCTTTCTATGGTTCTGTGATTCTATGTTCCAGGTTCATAAACATTCTTGGGAAGTCCCCCTGAATGCCGTTATCTCTTATCTAAGTATGAAAACCACTCAGCAAACACAGAACTGTTTGACTTTGTGCAGACATTTAAACATTAACACGAAAGCAATGACACCACTGTGCAGCCATAAAGCACTCCTTAGAATGCGGAAAGATTCAAATCTATGACCAGAAATAAGAAAGTTGGATCTGTCCCACAGGGCAGACCGAGTAACGAGCATCTGCAAGGACCTCATTCATTAACAGCCATCCAGAACAGCCAAAATTCAGGTTAAATGCCCAGCTCCATAGCGTCACAGAATGGCCTGGGTTGAAAAAGCCCACGATGCTCATTTGGTTCCAACCCCCTGCTGTGTGCAGGGTCATCAAACAGCAGACCAAGCTGCCCAGAGAACCCAAAGGGTGCCTTAGGGTCATAAGTGCCATAAGGATCCATAGGGTGTCATAGGGATCCTTAGAGTGCCACAGGGACCCACAGCAGTGCCATAGGGATGCATAGGGTACCATAGGGACCCACAGCAGTGCCAAAAGGATCCTTACGGTGCCATAGGGGCCCACAACAGTACCATAGGGACCCACAGCAGTGCCACAGGGATCCATAGGATGCCATAAGGAGCCAGAGGAGTGCCATAGCGATCCATAGCAGTGCCATAAGAACCCACAGAGTGCCATAGGGTCCATAAAGTCCTACAGGGACCCATAGCAGTGCTATAGGGTCCCATAGGGTACCATAGGGACCCACAGCAGTGCCAAAAGGATCCCTAGGGTGCCATAGGGGCCCACAGCAGTGCCATAGAACCCATAGCAGTGCCACAGGGATCCCATAGGGGCCCACAGCAGTGCCACAGGGATCCATAGGATGCCATAAGGAGCCAGAGGAGTGCCATAAGAACCCACAGAGTGCTATAGGGTCCATAAAGTCCTGCAGGGACCCATAGCAGTGCTATAGGGTCCCATAGGGTGCCATAGGGACCCACAGCAGCAGCAGTTATCGAGCTGTTACCTCTGATTTTCTCCGTTCTGCTCGGTTTAAGCAGCAGGGACGGAACCACGACCGAAGGCAAAGATCCGAAGCAGCTCCCCGCCCCCCCATCCGCTCACCCCCTTTCCCAGCCGCTTCTTCATTTCGTATTTCCCCGCCACGGCCGCGTCCAGCTCCGCTTCGCTCATTGCGGCGCCTCTCCGTCGCCGTGGGAACGGACGCGCCGCGCATGCGCACAGGGCGACACGGCGGTGCTGCGAGCCGTGCGCTTTGCGCCGGGATCACCGGGAGCGCTCTGACGTCATCAAAGCGCGCGGTGTTGCAGTGCGCTTTGCTTTATTCTTTTCCTCTTTCCTTCTTTCCCCCCCTTCCCTCTTTTCTGTTTCCTTTCTCTTCCTTCCCTTTCTTCTTTTCTCTTCCCCCCCTTCCTTCCTTCCTTCCTTCCTTCCTTCCTTCCTTCCTTCCTTCCTTCCTTCCTTCCTTCCTTCCTTCCTTCCTTCCTTCCTTCCTTCCTTCCTTCCTTCCTTCCTTGTTGTTGTTTCTGCATTAGATATTAAAAAGAGGGAATTGATCTGAAGAAGTAGAGCGCAGCGTGCTTGTATTTTGTAACTTGTCCTTGGAAATAGCTGATGTGAAAAAGTAGAAATACCATCTATGTTAGTAACATGGAAATACAGTTGCTGAATTGTGTGATTAATTCTTGCTTGCAAAACTGCAGTAGTTTTTAAATGTTCCAAATAGTGTAGGTATAGAATTATGGAACAGAAAGCATATTATAGGGCCATTCTGTTTGGATAAGAGACCCTCAGCAAAAGAGAAACAGACTTAACAGACATCAGAGAAGCCAGGGCCTCTACACAAGGCTGGTTTGCCTTGCTCTGTAGGCTGGGATGCAACAGGCAGGTATCAAGATACTCCCCCTATCCTCTTTCCAAGCTTATCTCTATGCAAGGATGAGCAGATGTCCAGACACAATGACCAAGCATTGAATGAGCAAGTGTGAGAACTTGACCAATTAGTGATATATGCCTAGCTAGCAAAAAATTATGTTTAGCCAGTATCCGTATGTTCAGTTGAGCATCGGAAAGATTGTGAACCTGCAGTGCTCAGCCAATGAGGAACCAGGGGAGAAAGAGATAAGGGTCGGGCAATAGGGCATGAAATATGGAACGCTGTTTTCTGCGAGCTCTCCTGCTTGCAGGAGGCCCACCATCGCAATTGCGAATAACATCTGCTGTATCAGATATACTGCCCTGATAAATTATTTCAGTATTTCCAACACTTCCTTCCTCCCTTCCTCCTTTCCTTCCTTTCTCTTCCCCCTCCCCCTTCCTTCCTTTCTTTCTCTAGCAGCTGTCAATGTAAATGCCTGTAATGCACCTCTGTCCCTCCTATCCACTACTCTGGTGGACACTGAGCCATAACATCCATGCTGACAAGCTGATCTAAGCGTAGACGAGATCATCACTAATGACTGCTTATGACATTTGGCTTTGTCTCTCTGTGTATGCCATGCCCAAATCACTCTCTAGCAGCCTTTTAATACAGTGCCTGTACTTGGTTAAGAATTGACTGAACAGAAGATCATCTTGTCTGACCAGAAAACAATGACAGGATGAACAGTTCCTTGCTCGTGCTTCTTGGAGATTTGTGACACCATCTGAACCAGCTGCACTGATTTTTATAAGGTTCCTAAAGAAAATACGGGGAGGCAAATGGCCGTTCATCAGTTCAATAGGGTTGGCCAGCCAGGGCTGTCTCCACCAGGTCCCAGCTACTGGTGGCAGCCGCCTGGTCGAGTGTCTGCATTGGGGTTTTTTCCTGCAGATGCCAGTGGCTGCCAACCAGCAGGAGCTCCACGCACACCTCTTAGTACATGGCCATATATATGTGTGTAACAGTGGGAGACAATGAAGCATCATTCATCAGGATAGGAAGGTCCTCCACAGAAAGCAGGGGTACTTGGGTACACCTGCAGAGCCGTTTGTGACAAGGGAGTTTCTTCTAGCTCCATGCAGAAGCTGGAGGCACTTACTTGTGCTCTCAGACTCATACAAGCCCTTTCTCAGGAGCTGCTCACCTCCTCAGGCTGTGATCTGCATTCTTCCACACAGTCAGTATCAACTTTTAGAATACAGAATAATGGGTTTTAGGAGCCCCTTTGGCCTGCCGTTCTGTTTCCATTATCCAAGTGGTAGGAAAGGTACAAATGACTCGAAGTCACTGGGCTCCCTTTGCTTCCTGAGATCAGAGTAAGAACCTCAATTTTCAGAAACTCATTTATTTGATTTATTAGCCTCAATCCCAGCTGATTTGTATTTCTGCTATTCGTAAGAAGGTTACACGGAGTGATAACTCAGCTGCTGGAAACAAACAGATGTCGTCAGTGACTGGGAGAGCAGCTGAGGTCACTCACTGCAGTGGTTTTCCAAGGAGTCAGTTCAGGATGACTGCTGCCTGGCTTCTACATTGATTACCTGAATAAACGGCTGGACTGCAATCTCTGCAGGTTTGCAGAGGATACAAAACAGGAAGGAGTGGTTTTACAGCAGATGCTTGTGCTGCCCCTGGGGGGCCGTGGCAGGGTGGAGAAATTGGCCTTCAGGATTCTCACGCAGCTCAGTGCTGAAAAACACTAAGTCTTGCACTAAGGGATCAGCAAGTTTGCTGCTGACACCAAGCTGAGTGGCGTGGCTGACAGAGTGGAAGGAAGGGATGCCATTCAGAGGGACCTCGGCAGACTTGAAAGGTGGGCCCAGATGAATCTGATGAGGTTCAACACAGCAAAGTGCAAGGTTGGGCACTCGGGCTGGAGGAATACCAAGTGTTTATACAGACTGGAAAGAGCAGTCCTTGAGAGCAGCCCTGCGGAGAAGGACCTGGGGGTCCTGGTGGGTGAAAAGCTTAACGTGAGGCAGCAGTGTGCATTGCAGCTCAGAAAGCAAATGGGATCCTGGGCTCCATCAGCAGAGGGGTGGCCGGCAGGGACAGGGAGGTGATCGTCCCCCTCTGCTCTGCTCTCATGAGGCCCCATCTGCAGCACTGCGTCCAGGGCTGGAGCCCCCAGCACAAGAAAGACAGGGAGCTGTTGGAGAGGGTGCAGAGGAGCCACAGAGATGATCAGGGGCTGCAGCACCTCCACTGCAAAGACAGGCTGAGGGAGCTGGGCTCGTTCAGCATGGAGGAGAGAAGCTGCGGGGTGACCTCAGTGCAGCCTGCAGTGCCTCAAGGGAGCCTGCAGACAGGAGGGGAGTCAGCTCTTGGGAAGGGGAGATGGCAGCAGGACGAGGGGAAATGGTTTGGAGTTGAGGGAGGGCAGCTGGAGGTTGGATGTCAGGGGAAGTTGTGTGCTGTGAGAGCGGTGAGGGGCTGAACAGCTGCCCAGAGAGGCTGTGATGCCCCGTCCATCCCTGGAGGTGTTCAGGTTGGATGGGGCCCTGGGCAGCCTGGGCTGCTGTGAAATGGGGAGGTTGGTGGCCCTGCTGTGGTGGGGGTTGGAGCTTCGTGATCCTTGGGGTCCCTTCCAACCTGGGCCATTCTGTGATTCTGTGATGTCATTGTTGATGAGATAAATCCAGAGGTTTCAGCTTGAAAGGTGAATGAAACAACAGGCTGCTATTACTGTCTGCCTCTTGCTTTTCAAGTGAAACACTACAGCAAGAAGAAAACAAAAAGAAAAAAAAAAAAAAAAGGGAAAGCAAAGATTGAAGGAAAAAAGAAAAGAAAGCAAAGATGAAAATGAATATATGGTACTCATTGTTAAGACCAAAGATCAAATACCTTGAGTGCATATATTGTTTGAAACTTTGGTTGCTTGCTTGTTTATTTTCTGCCCTTTGGAGTCCAGTGGAAGGTAAATTTAATGAAGTCTGCTGCTAGAGGAGTTGGCCTTTGTCTGTTCATTCTGTGGTGTCAGTAAATACAGGGTGAGCTGTGTCAGTGGCTCCTTTCATCCACACACACAACACTCAGCTCCCCTGATCGCTTCGGAGCCTTCAGTGACCAAACTGGCTGTCACAGCCACTGGTGTCCAGCAAGATCTGGTGACACAGCATCACCGGTGAGGCTCAGAGAAGTGTTTCTCTAGGCTAATATCCGCATCCAAAAGGGCTGTGAGAGCTGCAGGCGCCCCGGTTTGCCTCCTGCTGGTGCAGCCTGCGCCGCGCGTGTGCCACGTCCTGGGTGCACCACTGCTCCCGAAGCAGCTGCTGCTGCTGCTCCCTCAGTTCGGCTTGGATTTCCTTGAGGACCTTCGAGCATCGGATGAGCCCGAGCAACTCCTGCCGCAGACGCCGGTTCTCAGCTTTCACTTGCTCGATATGCTGAATTAAGGAGAGCATTGCTGCTTCTTCTGCTCTCCTGCTGAGCAGCAGGATCTTCTGACGAGAGTCCTCCTCGCGACCCGCTTTGGCCTGCAGAAACCGGCTCTTGATTTGGTGCATCTCTTCGGAATGGTGGATCTTCGTCACCAACAGTTCCTTCTCCAGCTCTTTGATCTTTCTCGTCTGTTCCAACTGCAGGTCTTTGAAAGGCTGCAGGTCTTCAACCTCACTGCTCATAAGAGCGTACTTCGCCTCCACCTCCGTCAGACGGTTCCTGACCTCCTCTTCTTTTTCTGCGTACCGTGAGACGAGCTTCTCTTTCTGCTGCTGGACCTGAGACAGATCGGCTTCATTCTGCTCGTTTAACGTTATGATCAGATTCTGACACCTCTGGCTGTGTTTCGACAGGTAGGAGAGATAAATGTTACTCTCTTGCCGATTCCGTTTGGCTTCCTCTTCCAGGAATTTATTCTCCCGTAGAAAGCGCTCCACTCTGCCCATGTACGTGTTCATGTGCTCCGTCAGAATCTCGTACTCCTTCTGCAGGTACGAATTCCTCTCTCTGACGAGTGTTTCCATGGCACTTTGGGATGTATCTCCATTTTTGGTTCTTCCCAGTTCTTCCTTATTTCCTGTTCTTACTTCCTTATTTTTCCCAGCACCAACGCTGTCTTGTTGACTCTGTTTTGCCTTGGATGCCATATTCCACACTGGGACATCAGTCTTTGGCAAACTGCAATGGAAAGAAAGATGATAAATTTTTATTAAGCTCTTGTATCACGCACAAGAATATGACTTTTTCTCCCAGTCGTGCCATTTTATGTCCTTTTGATTTCAGCTGGTGTGTCAGTCACTCTTCCCAGCTTTGTATCATCAGATAAGGTGCTGATGGTAGAATCTGTCCCTTCATCCAGCTTGCTGACATTGAACAAGACCTGATCCAGCACCAAACCCTGGGAAACACTGAATCACAGAATCACAGAAAGGTTGGGTTGGAAGGGACCCCAAGGATGCTGAATCTCCAACCCCACGTGCACAACCTCCCCATTTCACAGCAGCCCAGGCTGCCCAGGGCCCCATCCAACCTGGCCTTGAACACCTCCAGGCATGGATGGGGCATCACAGCCTCTTTGGGCAGCTGCTCCAGCCCCTCACTGCTCTCACAGCACATAATACTGCTGGTTACAGGCATCCAACCAGACTGTTCAGCTGATCACCACCCTCTGAGCTCTGCCAGTCATCCAGTTCTCAGTCCACCTCACCATCCACGCATCTGTCCTGCGCTTCTTCAGTTTCATAACCAGCATGTTGTGGGAGATGATGGTGTCAAACACCTTGCTGAAGTCAAGTGACACCCATTGCTCTCCCTCCATCCACCCAGTCAGCAGCAACATCACTGAAGGCTCCTCGAGCACCATTTCCCCTTGGTAAACCCGCGTTGATTACACCCGATAACCTTCTTCTCTTCCAGTTGCTTGGAATGGCATCCAGAGCAAACTGTTCCATCTGTCACCTTTCCAGGGACAGAGGTGAGGCTGACCTGCCTGTAGTTTCCCAGATCCTCCATGCCAGGAGTGACACCGCCTTTCCTCCAGCTTCAGGCACCTCTCCCATCCACCAACACCTTTCAGAGAGGACAGAGGGCGGTCCAGCAGTCGCCTCCTCCAGCTCCCTCAGCACACATGAGGGCATCCCACAGGGCCCATGGATGTGTGCATGTCCATTTTGGCTGGATGCTCTCTAACCATCTCCTCCTCATCCCTAGGGAAGCCTTGTGTTCCCCAGTCTCTCTCTTGCCTGCAGGGTCTGAGAGTCTGGAGGAGCGGTCTTTGTAGTAAAGACTAAAGCAAAGAAGGCATTTATTCATTAGTATCTCTGCCTTCTCATGGTCCCCTGTTACCAGGACCGTTATCACTCCTGTCATCACCTTCCTGGCCCTTTGTTGGACTCTCACCAGTGCATCCATGTCTCTCCAGTACTGGGGAGCCCATCATTGAACCTGGCACTACAGCCTCACCAGAGCCAAGCAGATGCAGGCATTAAGGAGCTTCCTGATCTGATAAACAGCTGCTAAAGGAGAGGGGCTCTGGTACCCCTGCAGCCTCACATATAAACCTCCATTTATTTAGCAACTGAAAACTAAACATTTACAGAAGGGATTTCCCTATTGGCTCCTGGGAAACTTAACTGACAATGGAGAGCAGGATTAATGATACTGAGGTATCCTGAAAATACTCAGATCTGTCCCATTCTGCTGCTGAAAGTGGTCAGGCACTGCAATGGATGCCCAGGGAGGTGGTGGAATCACCGGCCCAGGGGGTGTTGAAGGAAAGGCTGGATGCTGTGCTGAGGAACATGGTTTAGTAGGAGCTATTGGGAATAGGTGAACGGTTGGACTGGGGGAGCTTTGAGGTCTTTTCCAACCTTGGTGATTCTATGATTCTATGATTCTATGAAAGAGGATTGCAGCAGAGCGGGGCTGCTCTCTTCTCACTGGTGACGGGACGAGGGGAAATGGCCTCAAGTTGTGCCAGGGGAGGTTTAGCTTGGATCTCAGGAGGAACTTCTCTACAGGAAGGGCTGTTCAGCACTGCAATGGCTGCCCAGGGAGGCGGTTGGGTCCCCATCCCTGGCTGTGTTTAACAGCCATTGGATGTGGTGCTCAGGGCCGCGATTTAGCAGGGGGCTGTAAGAGGTGGGGTGGGATGGCTGGGCTGTGGTTGGACTCCGTGATCTTTGAGGTCCTTTTCAGCCCAAACAATTCTATGATTCTATGCTGACAACCTCTTCTTACTGGCTGCACTCTAGCAGGGTGCTTGGAGCAAATGACATACAAAGGTCAGCCTTCATTCATCATTAAACTGAGACAGGGGAGGTTTGGGTTGGATATGAGGAGGAAGTTTTTGAGCCAGAGGGCGGTGAGGCAGTGGCACAGGTTGCCCAAGGAGGCTGTGGATGCCCCATCCCTGCAGGCATTGGAGGCCAGGCTGGATGTGGCTCTGGGCAGCCTGGGCTGCTGGTTGGCGACCTGCACACAGCAGGGGTTGCAACCAGGTGAGCGCTGTGCTCCTGTGCAACCCAGGCCATGCTGGGGTTCTGTGCTCGTTCTGTGAAAGGATGATTCTAGCTGCTGGAGCCTTGTCTCTTTTATTTGCGTGATAGCAGCCAAAAGATAGAAGCTAATTTTTTAGGACCAGAGAGAATGGTTTCAAGCTACGGCAGGGGAGATTCAGGCTGGACATGAGGAAGAAAGAGGTGTCAGAAAGGTGGGCAGCACTGCAATGGATGCCCAGGGAGGTGGGGGAGGCGCCGAGCCTGGGGGTGTTGAAGGCAAGGCTGGATGCTGTGCTGAGGGCCGTGGTTCAGTGGGAGCTGTTGGTAATGGGTGAACAGTTGGACTGGATGAGCCTTGAGGTCTTTTCCAACCTTGGTGATTCCTATGATTCTATGACTCTAATAACTTGCAGCGTGCCAGAGCTATCTTCAGCAGCAAACCTTAGGCTGCCCCGAAGCTGTTTGAACATTATCCTGCGCAACCTGCTCTGACTGTCCTTCCTTGAGCGAGGGGATTGAAATAGGTGACCCCCAGGAATCCCTTCCAACCTCAGCCATTTTGTGATTCTCTGAAATGGGTAGGGTAATGTAATGGGAATGCAAAAGACTCGGGGAGGTGGCTTTAGCCAATGAGACAGGCTGGGGCTGCAGGCTGAGGGGAGAGGCAGCTCTGGAATGGGCACCATGGGTCTGGGGCACCATGTGTGTGGGGCACCATAGACGTGGGGTATCATGTATGTGGGGCACCACACGTGTGGGGTACCATGAATGTGAGCACCATATATGTAGGGTACCATGAATGTGAGCACAGGACCTCTGGGCTTCTTATTCTTAGATGGACACCCAGGTTTTCACAGAAAGAAAAGGTCTCAGTTTTGAGCCCAGAGTGAGGACATGTTTGTAAGTGCAAACACTGGTAGGACTTAACCAAGCTGCTGGTAAAACTGGCCACAGCAAAACGCACCTTTAGAGCACAGGATTTGTCTCCAGAGGGCAAAACACGAGTAGGGAATGTCAAGGCTCAGTGATGACAGAGAAGCTGCATACGTCTGAAATAACGTTTCGGTTGCTCTTGTTGTCCGTGTGGTGCAGTTTCACGCTGGTAAATGTAGCTGAGTTACTCGTGGAGCTGAGAAATAAGAAGACGTGTTTGGTAAGGTTGGAGAGATAGCCAAGTGAGGATGATGGGGTAATCTACCTCTTTTAAAAACCTGCCTTCTGTATGCATCCAATGATTGAAATGGAGTACTTCATAGGGAGCAGTGATGAGTCGGGTAATTAGTTGAGTAATTAGGCGTCATTTTTGTGCTGTCAGGGATGGAGGGAATTGCTGAGATAGCAGTAAATGGCAATAGGGTTTTTTGAATGGCATTCAGGCTGTGAGCATTACGCCCGCAGTCCTACTGAAAGAATTTGCTGTTTTTTAAGCAGTTTTTTAAGCAGTTTTATCAGAGCTTTTGAACATTCAGCACTGCGTATTAAAAGCTCCCTGCAGAGTACGAGGCAGTGAAGTCCACAGCAGATACTGAAGGAAGGAAGACAGATTAAAGGTTCGTACGGACAGAATCGGAAAATAAAGGAGTGACTTTATGCTGCGTGCCCAATTTCTCAATTATTCCAAAGAGGAACAAGGATGCAGTCAAGGATGCGGAGCCAGAGAGAAGTCTGATCAGTCTCACGTTTTTCATGAACATTTGTAAATGAAACTCACTGCATCCTGCTGCAGCTGTGGGCCTTTCTAAAGAAAGCATGCAAAATTTGGGCAGGTAGGTGAACCAAACAGGATCAATACATTGATTAGAAATCTCTTGTCATAGTAACAGCAGGACAGGGGGCCAAGCTGGGAACGTGGCAGCTGTAGGAGGAGTCGAGCAGGGAGACGTAAGGATCTGTGCTGAAATCCCTGCCGTTGCGTTTGGGGGAACAGCTTCCAAAGAGCTGCATGGGTGTGAGAGTGGCAGCCAGCAGGGCTGAGTGATGTGGTTTTATGGGAAAGAAAACTGCAGAGCCCCACAAACGTCAGAGAAACGGCTGAATCTGCACTGAAAATGGCTGACGTTGGTATCACACAAAACATCTCAGTAAAAAATCCCAAACACCAACCTTTCCTTGACCTTCACAGCCTCTCCATGCAGACCCTTCTGGCTGTTCCTGGCTCGCCGGGCAGCGTTTGCTTGCGGTCAGACGGAGCTCTGAGCGGCTGTGTTTGTAAGCACCGTGTGTCCATGGTGATGAAATGCTGCGAAGTCACAAGAGCTGCTTCCAACTGAGGTTCTCAGAGCCATTTCTGTGCATTGCTGCATGGTGAGGCCTGATTCTGACGCTCCTCCTTACCTACAGGACCCAAATTAGCAGAAACACGAGGACAGTTTGGCTTATAAGAATATTATTTTTTTTGTGGCCATTATATTGGTAGGGAAACGGCTTCTGCTACTTATTAGGATTTGCTGTAGGAGAAGTTATGTCTTCAGCCACATTCGTCCTTAAAAATTACATGCCAGTATTTATTTAAGCATTTTCCTTTCATTACCTAAAGGGAGCCTGCAGACAGGAGGGGAGTCAGCTGTTGGGAAGGGGAGATGGCAGCAGGACGAGGGGGATGGTTTGAAGCTGAGGGAGGGCAGCTGGAGGTTGGATGTCAGGGGAAGTTGTGTGCTGTGAGAGCGGTGAGGGGCTGAACAGCTGCCCAGAGAGGCTGTGATGCCCCGTCCATCCCTGGAGGTGTTCAGGTTGGATGGGGCCCTGGGCAGCCTGGGCTGCTGTGAAGCGGGGAGTAAATATCCAGATTGTTTTATTCAATCACTTTGACAAACATCTTATTTTCTGAAGGCTAAACTTACCTGTCGATGAAACAAGTGTTCACGTATCCTATGTTAGCAAGGCCATGAGGAAACTGGAACAGGATGCCCAGAATCACGGAATGGTTTGGGTTGGAAGGAACCCCAAGGATCATGAAGCTCCAACCCCCCACCACAGGCAAGGCCACCAACCTCCACATCTCATTCCTGCTGATTTTATTGGGCACTGAAATCCCACTATAAGGTACCTGAAGAAGTTACTGCTTATACCTCAGGGGACTCCTGCTTCCCTAAGCCCTGAGCTGCAGCTTCTCCCGAGGGCAATGCAGAGCAGCGCCCCCAGTGCAATTCCTCCTTGGTGCAGCAGTCATTGCTGTTGATGACGTTATTTTGTAATCCTTGCACTCATCCTGCTTATACAAGGCAGTTTTTCCACTCTAGGCAAAATAACTTCAACTGCTGCTGCTGGATTTACTGCAGAGCCTTCACATAACATTGCTGCTTCTCTACTTGGTGCCAGTTATTTCTGTTACTGCAAAATACGCACGAGGCTGGATATTTTTTACAAGCAGAATTTAACTAGGCAATTATTTACCTAATTGAAATGGTTATATGGCCATCTCTACGTAACGGGTTTTCTGCCGCTCCATTAAGTGTCACAGCAATGTAACGCAGTCGCTTCTCAAGCAGCACGGCATGGCTGTAGATGCGCATTATGGAATCACAGAAGAGAAAATAATTATTATTCTTTTGGGCGGATTTCTTTTTCAGGCAGTTCAGGCTCACAAGAGCTAAGCTAATGAAACTTTAATACAGAAAATATCATTAATCAGTTATTTTGACATCAATAAATGCTATGATGATTTCTTCCATTCCCATCCTGAAGAAAAATCAGTCAGCAAATCAATTAGCTTGTCAGATATAAGGCTCTTCTATGAGCTTTACATACTTATAAGCACTTAGCGCACGTTCGGTGGGTTTCTCGAAGTTTTCCTTGGTTTTCTTCGCCTTTTTTTAGTTTACGTTATTTTTCTCCCCCAATCTCCATCTAACTCTGCGTTTTTCCTCTGCCCCTATGAGAAACAGAACGGAGCGCCAAAGGCTGCGGCGCGGCTCCCCGTCCATCCGGCCGCAGTTGTTGTTTCCGCGGTCTCTGGTGCCCCCTCGTGGTCAATCGGTGGAATTGCGGCCGCGTCCGTGCGGCGCAGCAGCAGCAGGGCGCATGCGCCTTGGCACGCGGAAGTGGCTCACGTACATTCTCGTCGCTCTGCGCATCAAATCCACCGAGCTTTGTGAAAATTGGTCCTCCAGGCAATAGTGCGCATGCGTCAGAAAACTTACAAAAAGTACTAATTTTTACTAAGTCTTTAGGTACTGGCGAGCAGTCAATTTCTGGACCGCTGGCTCGGCAATATTTTCCTCTTTTTCAATCCGCAGTGCTCATTTTCTATTTTCTAGGGCGGGTTGAACTCGACCTGGAACAGACTACTCTAGCTCCCAGCGGACCCTGCGCCCTTAGCATGCGTAATGAAGAGTAGAATAAATCGCATGCGTAGCTGTGTACCCGAAAATACATATACGAAATCATCGCTACAAATTGACGCATGCGCAGTGCGGTACTGAGGGATGCGCATGCATGCGTTAACGAGACTTGCACATGCGCAGTGCTGCGCCGCGGGCGGCGCATGCGCAGCCCCTTGCATGTACGGGCGCATGCGCACTGAGGAGCCGGGACTGGTGCATGCGCAGTGCGGACTCGAAACTGGCACATGCGCAATGCGATGCCACGACTAGCGCATGCGTATTGTGGAGCAGAGAATGGCGCTTGCGCAGGCTGGCATACATAGAGCTGTGCCGAGAGTGGCGCATGCGTAGTGACGGGCCGATATCGGCACATGCGCAGTGCAGTGCCGGAACTGGCGCATGCGCACTGCTGTGCCAAGGCTGGAGCATGCGCAGTGCAGTGCCGAGAGTGGCGCATACGTAAAGCAGTGACTGCTTTATCGGGGGCTTGCCGCTCCTGGGTTGCTGCCGTATGCCAGTACCGCGGATCTTCGAGCTGCTCGCGTTCTACTGCCGCTGAGAGGGCTTTTAAACGGCTGGGGGTGGAAGGGGACGTTTGCTGGTTCACCGGGGCGGCGGGCAAATTGCCTGCCACGAGGCGCTGAGGGGCAGCTGTGAGCCGAACTTGGCCGTTCCCGCGTGGGCTCAGGCCTAAAACGGCGGAAATACATGATGACCATTCTGGGTTAGAAGGGAAGAATATCGCTGATCCGGCGGCCCAAGAATCGACTGCTTGCCTTTACCCGCAGTGGTTTGTCGAAACTGTTGCTGTTTTTAATTTGTAGGGCGCATGCCTGCTATTATGGATCCAAGTTGAGGGAGTGAAGATTGAGGTTGGATGTTAGGGGGAAGTTCTTCACAAGGAGAGCGGTCAGGCCCTGGAACGGGCTGCCCAGGGAGGTTGTGGATGCCCCGTCCTTGGCCGTGTTCAAGGCCAGGTTGGACGGGGTCCTGGGCAACCTGATCTGAATGTGTGTTTGGTGGCCCTGCTGGGCAGGGGGGTTGGAACTACGTGATCCTTGAGGTCCTTCCAACCCGGGTGATTCTGTGATTCTGTATTACCTGGAGGACTAATCACCATGGAGAGCGGCGGATCAGCTGCGCAGAGCGGTTAAAACGCTACTTCCGTATTCACCTGCGCATGCGTTGTGCTGCTTGTGGGACTCAGCGACTGACAGCGGCAGTTCCGGGGATTGGCCACGGGGTGGCAGCAGAGACCGCAGGAACAACGGCGGGATTGACGGCAAGCCGCGGCGCAGCCCGTGGTGGATCCGTTCTGTCTGCATTGTGGTGACTGGGGAAGAACACGAAGATAGGAGGAGGGGGAAAAGACGAAGAAAACAGGGAATTTTTACTGCAGACCCCGTAAAGCTGTGCTTATGAGCACCTGTCAGAAAAAAGAAAAAAAAGAAAAAGTGCTAAGTGGTGTATTTTTTTTTTTTCCAGCATCTGTTGCATTTTCCTAGATGTTCAGGTACCAAGATGTAACTGCCCAGCAAATTTAATGATAACGACATTAAAGCGCATTGGCAGAAAGCACAGGGCCGTATGAACGTTTGCTCAGCCTTTGTTTTGTTCGTACTTTAATGTATTTGTTTCCAAGGACCTTTCTTCACAGAATCACAGGGGCAGGGGGGTCCGACCCACACGACAAGTGGGGGAGCTGGGGGCCACAGCAACCCCCCATGTGTGGGGCTGGGGATGGGGTGGGGGTCCAGCGGGACAATGGGGCACCTATGGGGTGTGGGGTGTCCCTGTATGGGATGGGGGCACCTATGGGGTGTGGGGTGTCCCTGTATGGGATGAGGGCACCTATGGGGTGTGGGGTGTCCCTATATGGGATGGGGGCACCTATGGGGTGTGGGGTGTCCTATATGGGATGGGGGCATCTATAGGGTGTGGGGTGTTCTATATGCGATGGGGCCCCTATGGGGTGTGGGGTGTCCTATATGGGATGGGGGCACCTATGGGGTGTGGGGTGTCCTGTATGGGATGGGGGCACCTATGGGGTGTGGGGTGTCCCTGTATGGGATGGGGGCACCTATGGGGTGTGGGGTGTCCTATATGGGATGGGGGCACCTATGGGGTGTGGGGTGTCCCTGTATGGGATGGGGGCACCTATGGGGTGTGGAGTGTCCTATATGGGATGGGGGCACCTATGGGGTGTGGGGTGTCCCTATATGGCATGGGGGCATCTATGAGGTCTGTGGTTTCCCTTTGGGAGCAGCTCAGTGTGGCGCCCAGCAGTGGTAATGGGGGCACCTATGGGGTTTTGGGGCCCCCATGGGGGTCTCCCCGGCCTCCCTGCCCCCCGCCCGCTGACCCCCCGCCCCCCGCAGTCGCTGCTGACGCTCAGCCTGTCCTACATGGTGGGGATGATCTCCAGCTTCTACGACACCGACGCCGTCATCCTGGCCGTCGGCATCACCGTCGTCGTCTGCTTCACCGTCGTCATTTTCTCGCTGCAGGTGGGCGCCGCCGGGGGGCCGCTGCCCTTTTGGGGGGCTGGGGGTCCTGGTTGGGTGCTGGGGGTCCTGGTTGGGTGTTGGATGTCCCCATTGGGTGCTGGGGGTCCTGGTTGGTTGGTGGGGTTCTTGGTTGGGTGCTGAGGGTCTTGGTTGGCTGTTGGGGGTCCTGTTTGGGTGCTGGGGGTCCCGGTTGGGTGCTGGGGGTCTCGGATGGGTGCTCAGGGTCCTGGTTGGGTGTTGGATGTCCCTGTTGGGTGCCGGGAGTCTCAGTTGGGTGCTGGGGGTCCTGGTTGGGTGTTGGGGGTCCTGGTTGGGTGGTGGGGGTCCTGGTTGTGTGTCGGGAGACTCCCTCGGGTGCTGGAGGTCTTGGATGGTTGTTGGGAGTCCTGGTTGGGTGCTCGGGGTCCCAGTTGGGTGTTGGATGTCCCTGTTGGGTGCCAGGAGACTCCCTTGGGTGCTGAGGGTCCCAGTTGGGTGTTGGGAATCCTGTTTGGGTGCCAGGAGTTTCAGTTGGGCGTTAGGGGTCCTGGTTGGGTCCTGGGGGTCCCGGTTGGGTGCTCGGGGTCCCGGTTGGGTGTTGGGGGTCTCAGATGGGTGCTGGGGGTCCCAGTTGGGTGCCAGGAGACTCCCTTGGGTGCTGGGGGTCTCGGTTGGGTGTTGGGAGTCCCAGTTTTGTGCTGGGGGTCCTGGTTGGGTGCTGGGAGGCTCAGTTGGATGGTGGGGGTCCTGGTTGGGTCCTGGGGGTCCCAGTTTTGTGTTGGGGGTCCTGGTTGGGTGCTCGGGGTCCTGGTTGGGTGTTGGATGTCCCTGTTGGGTGCCGGGAGTCTCAGTTGGGTTTTGGGGGTCCTGGTTGGGTGCCAGGAGACACCCTTGGGAGCTGGGGGTCCTGGTTGGGAGTTGGAAGGCTCGGTTGGTTGTTGGGGGTCTCAGATGGGTGTTGGGGGTCCTGGTTGGGTGCTGGGGGTACCAGTTGGGCGCTGGGGGGTCTCAGATGGGTGTTGGGAATCCTGTTTGGGTGCCAGGAGTCTCAGTTGGGTGTTAGGGGTCCTGGTTGGGTGTTGGGGGTCCTGGTTGGGTGTTGGGGGTCTTGGTTGGGTGTTGGGGGTCCTGGTTGGGTGCTGGGGGTCTTGGTTGGGTGTTGGGGGTCCTGGTTGGGTGCTGGGGGTCCTGGTTGGGTGTTGGGGGTCTTGGTTGGGTGCTGGGGGTCCTGGTTGGGTGCTGGGGGTCCTGGTTGGATGTTGGGGGTCCTGGTTGGGTGTTGGGGGTCCTGGTTGGGTGTTGGGGGTCCTGGTTGGGTGTTGGGGGTCTTGGTTGGGTGTTGGGGGTCCTGGTTGGATGTTGGGGGTCCTGGTTGGGTGTTGGGGGTCCTGGTTGGGTGCCGGGAGATTCAGTTGGGCGCTGGGGGTCTCAGATGGGTGTTGGGAATCCTGTTTGGGTGCCAGGAGTCTCAGTTGGGTGTTAGGGGTCCTGGTTGGGTCCTGGGGGTCCTGGTTGGGTGTTGGGGGTCCTGGTTGGGTGCCGGGAGATTCAGTTGGGTGCTGGGGGTCCCCGTTTTGTGTTGGGGGTCCTGGTTGGGTCCCGGGGGTCCCGGTTGGGTGCTGGGGGTCTCGGATGGGTGCTCAGGGTCCCGGTTGGGTGTTGGATGTCCCTGTTGGGTGCCGGGAGTCTCAGTTGGGTGTTGGGGGTCCTGTTTGGGTGTTGGGGTTTCTTGGTTGGGTGTTGGGGGTCCTGGTTGGATGTTGGGGGTCCTGGTTGGGTGTTGGGGGTTTTGGTTGGGTTTTGGGGGTCCTGGTTGGATGTTGGGGGTCCTGGTTGGGTGTCGGGGGTCCTGGTTGGTGCCGGGAGACTCCCTTGGGCGCTGGGGGTCTCGGACGGGTGTTGGGGGTCCTGGTTGGGTGCTGGGGGTCCCAGTTTTGTGTTGGGGGTCCTGGTTGGGTCCTGGGGGTCCCGGTTGGGTGTTGGATGTCCCCGTTGGGTGTTGGGGGTCTCAGATGGGTGCTGGGGGTCTTATGTGGGTGCTGGGGGTCCTGGTTGGGTGCTTGGGGTCCTGGTTGGCTGTTGGATGTCCCCATTGGGTGCTGGGGGTCCTGGTTGTTTGGTGGGGGTCTTGGTTGGGTGTTGGGGGTCCTGGTTTGGTGTTGGGGATCCTGGTTGGGTGTTGGGGGTCCTGGTTGGGTGTTGGGGGTCCTGGTCGGGTGTTGGGGGTCCTGGTTGTGTGCTGGAGTTCTTGGTTGGGTGCTGGGGGCCTTATTTGGGTGCTGGGGGTCTTCATTGGGT
Source organism: Tympanuchus pallidicinctus (assembly GCF_026119805.1). Classification (NCBI taxonomy): domain Eukaryota; kingdom Metazoa; phylum Chordata; class Aves; order Galliformes; family Phasianidae; genus Tympanuchus; species Tympanuchus pallidicinctus. The sequence continues at coordinate 3,279 of NW_026294783.1, read as the reverse complement.
GCTGGGGGCTTCGGTTGAATGCTGGGGGTCCCAGTTTTGTGTTGGGGGTCCCAGTTTTCTGTTGGGGGTCCTGGTTGGGTGCCAGGAGACTCCCTTGGGCACTGGGGGTCTCGGATGGGTGTTGGGGGTCCCGATTGGGTGCTGGGGGTCCTGTTTGGGTGCTGGGGGTCCTGGTTGGGTGTTGGGGGTCCTGGTTGTGTGTTGGGGGTCTTGGTTGGGTGCTGGGGGTCCTGGTTGGGTGTTGGGGGTCCTGGTTGGGTGCTGGGGGTCTCGGATGGTTGTTGGGAGTCCAGGTTGGATGTTGGGGGTCCTGGTTGGATGTTGGGGGTCCTGGTTGGGTGTTGGGGGTCTTGGTTGGGTTTTGGGGGTCCTGGTTGGATGTTGGGAGTCCTGGTTGGGTGTTGGGGGTCCTGATTGTCTGTTGGGAGTCCTGTTTGGGTGCCAGGAGACTCCCTTGGGCGCTGGGGGTCTCAGATGGGTGTTAGAAGTCCTGGTTGGGTCCTGGGGGTCCCAGTTTTGTGTTGGGAGTCCTGGTTGGGTGTTGGGGGTCCCAGTTTTGTGTTGGGGGTCCTGGTTGGGTGCCGGGAGACTCCCTTGGGTGCTGGGGGTCTCGAATGGGTGTTGGGAATTCTGGTTGGGTGTTGGGGGTCCTGGTTGGGTGTTGGGGATCCTGTTTGGGTGCTGGGGGTCCTGGTTGGGTGTTGGGGGTCTCGGATGGGTGTTGGGGGTCCTGGTTGGGTGCCGGGGGTTCTTGGTTGGGTGCTGGGGGTCTTATGTGGGTGCTGGGGGTCCTGGTTGGGTACTTGGGGTCTTGGTTGGGTGTTGGATTTCCCCATTGGGTGCTGGGGGTCCTGGTTGGTTGGTGGGGGTCTCGGTTGCATGCTGGGGGTCCCAGTTTTGTGTTGGGGGTCCTGGTTGGGTGTTGGGAGGCTCGGTTGGGTGTTGGGGGTCCTGGGGGTCCCAGTTGGGCGCTGGGGGTCTCAGATGAGTGTTGGGAATCCTGTTTGGGTGCCAGGAGTCTCAGTTGGGTGTTAGGGGTCCTGGTTGGGTACTGGGGGTCCTGGTTGGGTCCTGGGGGTCCCAGTTTTGTGTTGGGGGTCCTGGTTGGGTGCTCGGGGTCCCGGTTGGGTGTTGGATGTCCCCATTGGTTGTTGGGGGTCTCGGATGGGTGCTGGGGGTCCTGGTTGGGTGCCGGGAGACTCGGTTGGGTGTTGGGGGTCTCAGTTTTGTGTTTGGGGTCCTGGTTGGGTGTTGGGGGTCCTGGTTGGGTGTTGGGGGACCTGGTTGGGTGTTGGGGGTCCTGGTTGGGTGCTGGGGGTCCTGGTTGTGTGTCGGGAGGCTCCCTTGGGTGCTGGGGGTCTCGGATGGGTGTTGGGGGTCCTGGTTGGGTGCTGGGGGTCTTGGTTGGGTGTTGGGGGTCCTGGTTGGGTGCTGGGGGTCTTGGTTGGGTGTTGGATGTCCCTGTTGGGTGCTGGGAATCTCAGTTGGGTTTTGGGGGTCCTGGTTGGGTGCCAGGAGACACCCTTGGGAGCTGGGGGTCCTGGTTGGGAGTTGGAAGGCTCGGTTGGTTGTTGGGGGTCTCAGATGGGTGTTGGGGGTCCTGGTTGGGTGCTGGGGGTACCAGTTGGGTGCTGGGGGTCTCAGATGGGTGTTGGGAATCCTGTTTGGGTGCCAGGAGTCTCAGTTGGGTGTTAGGGGTCCTGGTTGGGTGTTGGGGGTCCTGGTTGGGTGTTGGGGGTCCTGGTTGGGTCCTGGGGGTCCTGGTTGGGTGTTGGGGGTCTTGGTTGGGTGTTGGGGGTCCTGGTTGGGTGCTGGGGGTCCTGGTTGGGTGTTGGGGGTCCTGGTTGGTTGTTGGGGGTCCTGGTTGGGTGCTGGGGGTCTTGGTTGGGTGTTGGGGGTCCTGGTTGGGTGCCGGGAGATTCAGTTGGGTGCTGGGGGTCCCCGTTTTGTGTTGGGGGTCCTGGTTGGGTCCCGGGGGTCCCGGTTGGGTGCTGGGGGTCTCGGATGGGTGGTCAGGGTCCCGGTTGGGTGTTGGATGTCCCTGTTGGGTGCCAGGACTCTCAGTTGGGTGTTGGGGGTCCTGTTTGGGTGTTGGGGTTTCTTGGTTGGGTGTTGGGGGTCCTGGTTGGATGTTGGGGGTCCTGGTTGGGTGTTGGGGGTCTTGGTTGGGTGTTGGGGGTCCTGGTTGGGTGTTGGGGGTCCCCGTTGGGTGCTGGGGGTCCTGGTTGTGTGTTGGGGGTCCTGGTTGGGTGCTGGGGGTCCTGGTTGGGTTTTGGGGATCCTGGTTGGGTGCTGGGGGTCCTGGTTGGGTGTTGGGGGTCCTGGTTGGGTGTTGGGGGTTTTGGTTGGGTGTTGGGGGTCCTGGTTGTGTGCTCGGGGTCCCAGTTGGGTGTTGGATGTCCCCGTTGGGTGCTGGGGGTCCTGGTTGGGTGCTGGGGGTCCTGGTTGGGTGCCAGGAGACTCCCTTGGGTGCTGGGAGTCTCGGATTGGCGTTGGGGGTCCTGGTTGGGTGTTGGGGGTTCTTGGTTGGGTGCTGGGGGTCTTATGTGGGTGCTGGGGGTCCCTTTTGGGTGCTGGGGGTCCTGGTTGTGTGTTGGGGGTCCTGGTTGTGTGCTGGGGGTTCTGGTTGTGTGCTGGGGGTTCTTGGTTGGGTGCTGGGGGTCTTATGTGGGTGCTGGGGGTCCTGGTTGGGTGCTTGGGGTCCTGGTTGGATGTTGGATGTCCCCATTGGATGCTGGGGGTCCTGGTTTTGTGCCGGGGGTCCCAGTTTTGTGTTGGGGGTCCTGGTTGTGTGCTGGAGTTCTTGGTTGGGTGCTGGGGGCCTTATTTGGGTGCTGGGGGTCCTCATTGGGTGCTGGGGGCTTCGGTTGGATGCTGAGGGTCCCAGTTTTGTGTTGGGGGTCTCTATTGGGTGCTGGGGGTCCTGGTTGGGTGCTGGGGGTCCCAGTTTTGTGTTGGGGGTCCTTTTTTGGGTGTTAGGGGTCCTGGTTGAGTGTTGGATGTCCCCGTTGGGTGTTCGGGGTCTCAGGTGGGTGCTGGGGGTCCCGGTTGGGTGCCAGGAGACTCCCTTGGGTGCTGGGGGTCCTGGTTGGGTGTTGGGGGTCCTGGTTGGGTGCTGGGGGTCCTGGTTGGGTGTTGGATGTCTCCATTGGGTGCTGGGGGTCCTGGTTGGATGCTGGGGGTCTCGGTTGCATGCTGGGGGTCCCAGTTTTGTGTTGGGGGTCCCTATTGGGTGCTGGGGGTCCTGGTTGGGTGCTGGGGGTCCCGATTGGGTGCTGG